>NC_083560.1:125957619-126187861 GCF_019925205.1 Metopolophium dirhodum
GTCGTAATTGTACCTAAATATATAAGCGAGATCAATATCGATCTTGTTTTAACACCAAAATATGTGTTGTTGCGCACGAGGGAAATCGCCCTTCGTAGATTTTACATGATATACTAATTCGTTCACATTCATATCTGTATAATATGTGCGTGTGTAGATTATGATTGGCCGAGGCCTCACACAAAACCGACTTGAATCTCCTTCGAAAGCGTCAATTTTACATGTGTAAGAATATATTATTTTTTTGCATGGTATAAATAAAAATTAGGTGTTTGTAGTGTTATTTTTGATAGGTGTTGCGCGATTGTGATAATACTAAACCGTCTTATGATTGATAACATTTCAGCAGCAGTTTGCCACGAGTTGATTTTAAAAAAATTAAAACATTTTCAGCGGAGTGACAAGAAAATTGATTTTACCAATGACAAATATTATTGATTAGTTATTAAATGCATTTTCTATGTAACTACTTTTTTAAGCTGCTTAAAGTTTAGAGCCGTGAAAGTATACCATAATATTATGTCTCAAACAGAAAAAGGCTACCAATATAGCCTCTTCATATTAGGTATAATCCAAAGTTTTTATTAGTGGTCGTTTTTGAAATATTCCAGTAAAATATTACGTAAATAACAAAAAATCTACTAAAAGAAAATAGTTATCTAACATAGTAACACGTCACCTATATTATAGTTATATCAAAACAAAATCATCGGAATCGTTTCGTTGCAGTTCAGAAAACAATATAGATATAGTTTGTAAGGCTTGAAAGATCTTCGTCAATCATTGCATTTAATATTACATTTCTCCGTACTATAATATATTATTCGATTATTTTATTGATTTAGATTTGTCATTTGTGTGTGAAATTTTATTTTAATTATAAAATGTAATTGTGAATTCGCCGATCTAGCCTCTGATATCACTATTGCAGTCATATCAGTAGAGTAAACAATGCCTAAAAACGATAAGACTTCTATTATAATGGCCGTAATTGCGAAGAAGAAAGTAAATATCACTATGAAATATGATTAGAGAAAGAATTACCACATATTGCATTAGGGTTTTAAAATGTCATGAAATTGGTTTTCTTGAAATATTTCATCAAATTTTCGTGAAATATTTCATTCATGTGAAAAACAAAAATAAAAAAGTACTTGTTACCTATATCTAAAAGTTTATAATCATAAACCCACAGCAAGAGAACATTTTTAAAAGTTGGTTTATTGCACCGAATCCTAATAAATATAATTAATAAATAATTGCCGATAAAGTACCCAATTGATAAGTGATAAATTAACCGATATTATAATATGTAATTGGGCATTTATACATATAATTTATAACCATTAATATAGTAATATTCGTAAACCTTGGTTGATAAGTCATTCATTATCGATATTTTCTGTATGTAATTAATAATTATTTCGAATCCTCAACAACTTAATACGTTTAAATTAAAATAAAATATTTTTTTATAATTTCATTGAGTTACTTCAAGAAGAGCAACATTTTCAATTGACAAATTTCAAGTGAAATATTTCAAATTCATATAAACATGTGCCCAACATCAGTGGCATATATTATTACAATAGGCCAGTAGTGGATCTAAGGTTTGATTTGGGGAGGGGGCATAAACATCATTACAATATGTAAATGTAATATCGAAATATATTTGAACGCTTCAAAATCATCTCCGTATATAAGTAGAACCTACAATAATCGTATTAATCACTTAATTGTAACAACTATTGTAAAAATATATTTATCTACATAAAAAATATTAACCTAATATAAGTACATATTAACATATACATATTATACAGGCCACTAAAGGCTATATTTTAAAATACTTAGATTTTTTTAACACTGTGTAAGGAACCTTAACCAATATTAAGAGTATCTTTCAGACAAAACTTTTTTTTTATTTAACTGACAAGTGTTTTAATTTTATAAGTAATACGTGTACGGATAATCAATACGAAATAGTACAAAAATAAAAAAATAAAAATCAATAGTAATTTTTTTTTATATTTTATTAGTACCTAGGTACCTTAACCTATTTAATTACTTGAATTTATTGTAAAAAACCTATGAAGGTTTGGTATGTAATCATTGAAAACATTATACTATTATAATATAATATAAGTATTACTTTTTAAATTAATTATTTAAAGTTATAATATATTATATTATTATACTTATTGAAATAAAATAAAGAGTTTAGAGTTTAGTAAAGAAAATATTAATATTAATCAAATAGGTTAATATGTTGAAATAATACATACCATTACAATGTAATATAAAATATTTTAGTGGTCACCGTCAGTCGTCTGCTCACATAAAATCGCCGTGGTAAAATGACGCATAGTTATAAGCATTGAAACAATATTGCTCTGAATTTTACGAAAGTCATCAAGACATCAAACATATTAACGATAAGAAATCAACCAATTTACAATTATTATGAATAGAGAACGCGATAGTCCCTATCTGAAAACCATGTACGAATTACGTACGATGGCAAATGCCAAATAATACACGAAAATATAAGATAACGACTCTATCTACGCCATTGCCATGATCAATTATTTTAACCATATTATATTTATATTATGACGTATAATATAAGTACATATTAACATATACATATTATACAGACCACTAAAGGCTATATTTAAAAATACTAAGATATGTTTAACACTATGTAAGAAACGGTTAAAAGTTTTTTAACTAAGTTAACTAACTTAAACAATATTAAGAGCATCTTTCAGACTAAACTTTTTTTTTATTTAACTTATAAATGTTTTAGTTTTAAAAGTAATACGTGTACGGATTATACAAAATAGTACAAAAATCAAAAATCAAAAGATAAAAAAATCAATAGTAATTTTGTTTATATTTTATTAGTAGAGGCACCTATTTAACTATTTGAATTTATGGTATAAAACTTATGAAGGTTTGGTTTGTAATCATTGAAAACATTATAATACAATATAGGTAATATAATAATTATTTTAGATTTTGAGCGTAGCTATAGTGGTTTTACAATGGTGTTTATTTTTTATTCATTTTTTTTTTTATCATTTATACACAATTTCTACCGGAAAGGTTGCTTGGACTTCAACATAATATAGTACCTTATATTTTATAAAATTGGATCAAGATGGTACTTTAGGGATTTTATTTTTCGATTTTCTCAATAGTTATTTAATGCCACGGGAAAAACCACCGACAAATTACAAAAAACCACTAAAAATGAGATTTTGATTTCTAACGCTTTGTTTATCACCATAGAAAAGAACAAAAAAAAATCATATTATAATATTAATTAAACTTGCGGGCTATATTAAATAATAACAAAATAAAATATCCAGACTAACAAACCGCCTCCGCTTAGAATCGTTTTTCTTTTACAATGATATTGTATCATTGAATTCAAGTTAAATACAATCCATTATACATTGACCCCCTTGTAACCTACTGTACAGCAGTCAGCAGAGCGACATCCATACTTATTCACTTTATTAAATTAATTATCTAAAATTATAATATATTATATTACACTTATTAAAATAAAATAAAGAGTTTAGTGTTTAGTAAAGAAAATATTAATCAAATAGGTTAATATGTTGAAATAATACATACCATTACAATGTAATATAAAATATTTTAGTGGTCACCGTCGGTCGTCTGCTCACATAAAATCGCCGTGGTAAAATGACGCATAGTTATAAGCATTGAAACAATATTGCTCTGAATTTTACGAAAGTCATCAAACATATTAACGATAAGTATTAACCAATTTACAATTATTATGAATAGAGAACCCGCGAGTCCCTATCTGAAAACCACGTACGAATTACGTACGATGGTAAATGCCAAATAATACACGAAAATATAAGATAACGACTCTATCTAGGCCATTTCCATGATCAATTATTTTAATCATATTATAATCATATTATTATGACGTATAATATATAAGTACATATTAACACAAACATATTACACAGGCCACTAAAGGCTATATTTTAAAATACTTAGATTTTTTTAACATTATGTAAGGAACGATTTAAAGTTTTTTTCAAATAGTAACCACCTTTGTTTACTGTAAATCGTTAAATAGTCGATTTTGGTGCTTCTACATCGACATACGTATTATCAATTTTGTTTCTGAGTCATTACAATTTATATACATACTTAGGATTATAGTCCATGTTAATAATTATAGTCATAAGATGAAAGTTAATAAGTCAAAAACGATTTGATTATTTGAAAATTATAGTAATCAATACTAATAAATAAACATTAAGATTGTCTGAGTATAATAATTGATGGACTAAGGAGTAAGGAGTACGTCATGTATTTTATATAATTATATTTTATGTGAAACCATTAGTGAGGAGTCATTATTTTTTATACAAAGTTAAAAACTCGTTCAGAATTCGATGAAAATGCATCAACATTTAATAAAATCATCGGCTTAACAAATTACAGTAGTGATGGCCAACACATTCTGGCAGGCCACTATTTGTTATCATAGTAAAATTATATGCATTCGTGCGGGCCACTAATAGTAGACGAATTAAATATATTATTATTATATTATAATAATAATTAATAACAAATAGGAAATTTATATATCTCGAAAATAGTCTTATTGTCCATAATATATCGCACTGTGGTCTGTGAGTATAAGTACATTAGTGTAATAACTTGAAATTGGAAGATTTTGAGTAATACGTGATTTCTTATAGAAGAAACAGCATTATTTATAATGCATACTGGAAAAATTTAACGCATTAATTTGTATAAAATAGACTATAGTATTATATTATTATGATATCAAGATATCGAAATTCGATTTTCTCAAAATCTTCACTAGTATGATATTTTGTTTCAACATTATAATTGACTTCTGACTACTTCTAAGGTCTTGTCTTGACGGGCCACACGTGGCCCGCTGGACAGACATTGGGCATCACTATTTTACAGTAAAAAAGACGGTCCTCATTTTCAAAAAAAATAATTTGTTCCGCCATTCGTGATACTTAAATAATAGGAAAACCCTAATTATTTAATAGTGTAGACTTTAAAATACATAACAATTTAAAATATCAGAATTTGAATAAAATAATTATTAAAGTATAAAAGGAAGGTGAGCAGAGCATGCTTGATGAATCAAGCATGTACATATTAATATATTATTAAAGCGTAACGATATAATATTGTAATACCAAATAGGTACTAGATGGTAATAAATGGTACGACTTATTATTATTAGTAGGGCTCAAACTTAAATGCTCTAAAAAGTAGGTATATATTATTATGTACGCTATTATACATAATTAAAAACGCAAAAATATGCACTTATTATTTTTTATTTTAGAATATTATTTTGTTAATTCTGAACGTAGTTATATTTTAAATTATATTGAATATTAAAATAATTTTTATACTCTTCAAATCAATCTTATTTTTAAAATTTTTCAATTAGGTATATTTGATATTTGCGATTTTGGAAATCGGTGAAATCCACGAATCACGGACATTCCTCCCCCCCGATTGTTTTTGGTGTAGTAGGACATTTCCCATCCGATATATTTTTGATGCGCGGAAATTTTCCCCCCATATAAATTATTATTGTCTAATATTTTTTAAATATTTTCATAAATAAAATAAATTATAGACGTATATTTTTGATCAACTGAACTACTTGAATCAAATCCAAAAGCCATTATTAAATTGTTAAATATCCAAACTGGTAGTCTTAACAAAAAAAAAAAATATGAACAAAGGCTAAGAAATAATATGTGTTTAGAAATAATAAAAGAATTAGTAATCAAATGTTTTTTTACAAAATGTATCATTTTTATGTCGGTATTTTTAGCTATTTTTATTTATTATTAATTATATTTTATATTATGCTTATTTTTTTAAACATTTTTATTTTTTAAGTAGTTCAGTGGATCGAACATATAGTTTTATAATCTATTGTATTTATAAAAAAAAAAAATGTTTATAATATATTTTATATTTAAAAAAAAAAATAATTTCATATTAAATAATAAATACTATTGTATTATTAAATTAGTTAATAATTAACTTTAAAAAAAAATGGGGGAACATGTCTGCATCAAAAATATATCGGGGGGAAATGTTCTACAAGATCAAAAACAGCCGGGGGGGGGGGAAATGTCCGGGGGCAAAATGTCCATTTACCGAAATTCACACAAGTTTGTTTAAACTTTTAAAAGACATATTGCGTATTTGCGTGGTCCGAACTATACACGAAGAAAATGTACAATAAATGTACGTCATATGGGAATATTATATTAAGTATAACAATATTGTAGGTCATGAAATCACGACTCACGAAATGAGCACAAGATAAATATATTATTATATTATTATTTATTACAAATTATACCTACTTTTGGTTATTTATAATATTAAAAAACACTAATATTAACTGAAATAACGGGAGCCCCCCCCCATGTAGACGTCCTTGGATAATAATCATCGTGTGATACAGAGATATTGTTCCGTTCTGCAGTATCTAAGTCTTAGATTCTAAGAGCATATACAATAATGTAATACTATGCAACAAATTTCGAGCCCCATAAAATATTATTACTATCCGCGATGATGACTTATGATGGTCATCGGAAGAGTACGCATTAATTGCGGTATATCAGAGGTTTATAGTATTATACTCGCGGATAATAATGACTAATAAGTACGACTAACGAGTAATGACGTTAATGATTATTGTAATGTTATCAACTTAACCCACATGAACGCACACTGTAAAATAGTAATAATAAGTACCCGTGCGGTATTGCTGACGCGGCCCACATGACCATTTGACTGCACCTGCTCCGTGTGAATCAACAGTTATAATACCTAATTGGCGTATGAAATAATAATACAATGTGCACCTAGTATACACATACTATTTTATAGTCGGGATTCCTTTCCAAACGAGACTCATACATATAACACGACGTGTTTGTTGGTATACCAATGTATGTATACCTACGTATGCCTATATATACGAGCAGCGCAATGAAAATTGTATTTTAAAGTTGTAAATCGTCAATTATTCTTTTACCGGGAATTATAACAGTGCAACGTTTAATGGGCAGGCTGTAAAATTAAAAACTAAACAAACCGCCTATAAGAATCGAGTTTATGTTGTTTTTTTTGAAAAGAAGAACGCGTAATTAAAAATAATATATATTTTACGGAAGTTAATTGTTTTTGATGTTATAATGAAAATAGTAACAGTAAACCAAAAAATAATCGGAATTTTATTTATTACCTTTTTTTTTTTTTTTTTTAATGAACTACTTTTATAAAAACATCAAAAACCATAATATAACGCAATTAAAAAACAATCGAACTTTAACGCCGTAACGGCTCGTTATACGATCCTCGTATAACTGTTACTCCCCTACCTAATATATATATACATTATACCTGCCGGCAATAATATCTTAATCAAATCCAACTCCTTAAAAAAGCAAATTATTTTGAAATGTTTACGACGAGATTACGAGAATATAATACAACGACACCTATTCAATAAATCAACATGGGTGAATGAACGGAGGAGACGCGTCGAATGTCAATGCTTAGGTAATGGAAATATTAGTCGTTGGTGTGCGTTATAATAATAACGTAATGAACGCTATACTAATACGAACGAACTCATCGACCTTGGACAGTCGGACGCCCTTCACTGTATATAAATATAGCAGCGCACAGGTATATATAATGATGTTATACGATTTATACCGTTATAATATTATACTAAAGACTATAATATACATAATAATAATAATCGAACAGAAACGAGAACGAGATCGTAAATCATAACGAAATCGATACCTGCAGCCGCGAACTTCAAAACTTGAACGCGCGTTATGCACTTTCCCGATGATTACAATGCACAAATGACGGTAATAAGGTACATTTAGTTCGCGAAAACTTTAACGATTATTATTATTGGGTCTTCGATAGGTAGGTACATTACTCTTCGTATATTGTACACACATTATTATATCGATAGGGTACAATATTTTTCAATCGATACCAACCTCGAACTCCTGCACAACTAGAACGCGCGTTAGGTTAGCGTTAAGTTTAAGGTTTCTCGATGACGAGAAAGCACAAACGACAGTCGGCGGGACATAGTTCGCGGAGACTTTAACGATCGGATCATCGATAGTTAGATTACATTAATCGTCATACACTGTACATAATATATTATTATTATACCCGATCGATAAATTGAAATATCTTTTAGAATTTTAGATACGAGATACGAGTTGGCTTACGCTCCACATACATCCCCAACCATCAGTTTACCGTTATTTTTGCACTAATATTTAGAAAATTCCAGTTAATTTCTGAACAGCTTTTTAAAATATCTAGCTCTACCCGTTTCCCTGACAAGTGAAATTTTCCCCGGGTGGGGTTGGGCTTAAACTTTTCGACCACGTCTCAGTTAAAATTCACCTCATTTCGTCTCCATAATATTTTTTCCTCTTTCAGTCTCCTTACTCAGTGTACGTTTTAGGTTTTAATTTTTTAATTCTTTACTCTTGTCGATTTTTAGCACACCATTAAGTCAGAATTGCGCCAGATTATTGGTGAAAAGAGGTCAGTTTATAGACACCTTAAAATACCAGGAAAATGTTCAGCAAAAGTGTTACCAAAAAAGTTATCTGTAATTTCAATGTTTTTCTTTAAGTTAGTCCCATTTTCTTAACTCGGCTCGAATATTATGTAATATAATACCTATCTATACATAAACAGTGGAAATACATATCCAGATATTAAATATAGATAACCAAATAAATATTAAATACAGTCTAAGTTATAGATGTATTATTGTATATAGGTGTATTATATAGATAATTTTCTTCATCGTTATTCTTTTTTAAGACTTAATCTGTTGCATAAAGGTACATTGAAAGGTCGTTATACCGGATTCTATTTTGATAATTACTGTAGTAATTTTATTTACCTTTTACTAATCGGCTGTTTAATAATTAATTCTTATACACGATTACACGAACCCTAACCAGTAAAATAATTTGAATTGCAGTCATCAATTTTCGGAAAACCACGCATAAATCATGACAGCTGTACCTTAATGATTTTTGATTTTCAATATTGATCCGGCAAACTTATTTAAACAATGAAATGTTATAATATATTGTATCATAAAAATCCAAGTGCAACTATAATACTTTCATCAGTCGTGTTCAGTAATTTGTATAGATATTTCTGTGCTTAACTGTAATCTTACAGTAAAAATGTCTATTATAATATATAATAAGCGTACATATTAAAAAAAAACTAGAAATAAAAAATATATACATGTATATAATATTATGTTCTTTATTTTCAAAGATGAGATAAATTGTCTTATATATCATACAAATTACGAGGAAGTGAGTCGTTTTTGTCCATGCGAAGTCCAGTTATACATATATATATATATTATGTATGTGTATAATATTATAATATTATGTTTATGTATTGAAAAACTATACAAAAAAAAAGCAGCAATGATAAATTGACGATGGTCTGATTATTTTTCCATGTAAGTCTCCAGCTTATACATGCGAATTGTAATATTAAATGAAAAAAAAAGAGAGTGAAAATATTATAAATGTGAGGCAGAGCCGATCGTACTCCTTAGAAATTTTTTTTTTCTATGTGGGGCAACATATAATTTGATATCCTTCCAGATTGTAAGACACATGACTGCCGGAGGCTGGTTTTTTTCCGTTTATCCCAATATTTATCTCAAACGGTTTTTATATGATTACAGATTTAGGTGATTCTTAAACAACTGCATAGTATACGTACCTACCTGCAGCTATATTGTATAATCCATTTTTACGAGCAAGTATATATTTTTATGAAATACCTACATTCGAATTGGTCATTTTCTTTTTTTTCTCATATAGGTACGAACAACCATAATAGATAGGTACGCGCCATTACCTAGGCATGTGGAATGGTTTTGAAATAATCGTGTACGCGGTCATGTGATTAATATAATAATATAATGGATCATAAATTGGTTGGTTTGGTATACCGATTTGATATTTTTAAAATTACTTTGAAACGTTAAAAACGAATAGAAACTCACAACCACCGGTTAATACCGAAACAAAATACTAGTATTTTTAATCAATGGTACAATATTGGCAAAATATGGATTGACTTTAGACCAAGAAAACAAAATTAATTAATATTCGTGTTTTGACATGTGCATGCACATCCGAGAGTAATTCGCTATTTGTTTTACACACGTGTTGTATGAACAATCACTATACATATTTTAACGAATCAATAGTGAGTTAACACGGTTACTTAAACATAATTTAATGGCCCATGATTAGTTCGTTACATTTTTATGAACCATTAAATTAATACATTTCCATGAAACCCGGCAACAGTCACACACACAACACACTTATATGATCACTTATTACACACAAATTTACACGACCGGCACGTATATAAATATGAAATTGCGTATATTAGATTCCTTAAAAATCGTCGGCATCAAATAATCCCCTTGACGTTACACCCGCTTATGGTTTTACATACATACACATAATATATGTCAAATTAGTTTTCAGCAATTCCAATTTCGTGTATTAACCTATAATAATAGAGCGCATTGACCTATTATCAAACTTAGAGGTAAACATAGGTTTTATCTGTGTTTTCAGTGTTTTCACGAGGGTTTTTTCGATATTTTAATTCGAATTATTATAATATATACCTACTCATAACTTGCTTAAAAATTATGGATCGTAAAAGACCCATGTGAAAACACAGATAATATTCGTATACCTTTAAGTCACTCCATTATTAAAGATTACTTAACAAAATTTGAACTACAGAACACAAAATATTTGCTCTGTAGTACGCATGGTAAGACGGAAACAACATAGACGGGTGTGGCGTCCTCTTAAAGAAATATTTGTCCGGAGTCATGCGATTTTGTTTTCGGTGATCTCTCGACCGCCGCCACGTAAAGTTACTATAGGACAAGGGTCTTCAACCTTTTTAGGCAGCGAGCCACTTATTAATTTTTTGAAAAATCCCTCAGGCCGCATTCGTAATAAAAACATGATTATAAAAATGTGATAAAAAGTACGTCATGCTATGCTTAAGATATTGTGTTTTCGGAACTCTGAAATTACAAGGCTGGCCGTGGGTTGCAGACCCATGTCAGTAGTAGGGTCCATGATATATTGATTTCATCTCGGACGCGAGTTTTTTTCATTATTTTGTCGACGTCATTCTGCTCAGTTTTGAGGGGACCTTATAATATTTATTATTTTATTAAACACAATATACGCTATATAGGCACACTCGAACACGAATCACGTCCTACTACAGCTGACCTTTTCATCTACAACGAATATCGGAATGCCGATCAACGGTTGTTTATAATCCGCAATATATAATATTCTGGCGAAAACGACACGGTCGTATAGGGTGGGGTTCCGAGTATAATGGATATGCGTCATCGTTTGCGGACGCGAAAACCGTCTGCGAAAATTAAAATTCTGTCTGTGTATTAAATACGCGCGAGTACCTATATACCTGCCTACGTTTGTTTTTAATCTTCGCACCTTGGAATCATGTCCTGCGTCTAGCTGACGTTTTAAAGCGTCCCAATTATACGGACGAATACTTAGGGCACCGTCGCCAGGACACGTACAGATCGCGACTAAATTATACGCATATCGTCGTGTAATATCCATGTTAGTAAGTAAAGGCAATGTTCGTGTGTGTGTGTGTGTCAGCGGTAATGTCTATTGCACTAAATGGTTCTGAAATTTGGCACATGAGTAATGCCCTATATGCGCATTTAGAGACCAATTTTTTAAATTTTGAATTTTGAAGAGGGGCTTACACAGGAATTTGTGATGATTTTGGACTTGTATATTTTATAAAGGCGGTCAAAACACAATATGCAGTTTACATAATATTTTAACGGAGTTTAAGCAGGCTTACTTCACGGGCAACACTGTGCAGGATAAGCTAGTACCTGTTATTATAAAACGATATTATATTGTAGGTACTGCGCCTAATATTTTACGTACACGTTCGAGAAAAGTCCTACAACCATGGGTGGGTTTTGGTCAGCGGCGCTCGTCCGTAACGCGTTCAGTTTGCCGTCGGCGCCGAAACCAACAGACACACACACACACACACACACACACACACACACACACATATGTTATATTAAAGACTGCGGATTCGCCGACGCCGACGCACCCCGTATCGGCAACCGACGCGTACAAATGAACAATAAAAAATATACAATATAATATTCGTTTCTGCGGGTAACGATAAAATAAATCGGATTGTGTTCTCACGCGAATATTGGGCGTGCCCGTTGGCGGGGAGCATAGGAATGTAAAATCGTAAGTATCGGCTTGTAGACACAATAATACATATACACATTTATTATATTATACAGCCACATCGTATAAAGTATCCAACACCGTCGCCACTCGCCCGGCGCGTAAAGTGTAAAACATATAAAATATACACAACTATAGGTCCAGTGGCGCCGGTGTTAAAAAACAATCGTCTACACGACGTTGGGACTAAAAGCTTATTGAAAAACTGACCACCTCTCGAATACGTCTTACATGCTACGACCACTTAAAAACGGCTCGTGCGTATATTTTGATGCAGTCATTCCGAGTTCTTATCGGTAAAGTAAGAAAAAAAATTTATATTTTGTAATCGTATTTCGAACCGAACAATTCGTTTGACAACGAACCGAAGCCGTATGTCAAACAACCAAACATTTCGTTTAATATCGAACTGAAACTGAACCGAGCTTTTAAACTAAAGTATGTCAAACCAAACTTAGTTTTACGTCGAACCGAAACAATGTATTTTTCGTCGATAACATAGACGACAATAGACAAAATAAACACCGGGAACTTTTATTATTCAAAACGTTGATTTCTTTTGGAGTTTGGATCAACAACTATAGAATTACGAACTTTCTATTCAATTTCGGTTCAGTTTGGTTTGTTTAAAACTAGGTTTGACTTTCAAACAGTTAGACACACCTCTTTTTTATTTTAACTCAATTTATTGTAGGTAGTTCTATAAACGAATACGACGAATAGTATAGACGAATGGCGGAAACGGCTTTTGGAAGGAAAACATAATTGTGGTGATCCTGGTGATTTATATATATCTATACAAACACCGCAATAAACTTTTAATTTCTTTGATAAAATTTAATACAAGGGTTGTTAACGCGGTGACGTAGAGTACTTAAAGAGGACTCCAATTTCGCATAATTTGTTTTTTCCGCTGCTTACGAAACGGAGAATATATTATAATTATTTATAACAATATATCTACCGTTATAACAGATTATTCGGGTAAATTAAGCTGTTATAGAACTAAAAAAGGTATAAGAACATTATTATCTAGGGCACCTCATGTTTGGTTTTATATTTTTTTTAGTTGCAAAGCGGAGTTGTTATAATTTAAAAAATGTATTATTTTACAGTTATAACTTACTTTAAAATTAAAAATCAGTAAACGCCTATATCAGGTGTTCTAGGCAACATTGTTACGTTGAAGTTTAATAATACTAATTTATTGCCCCCCCGAGGGCAGGATCTTTTACGGTAGACTATTTGCAATTAATATTGAATATGTTGAATATTGAAAACGTCTTATACAGTTATACGTCATGTTTCTTGGAAGTTGGCAGTTGACAGTTTGGCACCACCCAAATATTTTGTTTATGACATTTGTCATTATTAAAACTATCGCAATGGTTATACGTCACGTCCCAAGTAAATACGTTTTGAAACTCGTCCAACTATTGGAATGCTTTGTGTAAATTAGTAATTTGACTTTCAAAATATTTACACAAATTATCTCTACAGGTATAAATTTAATTGAAATTTGAGATTCTTAAGAACCAAGAAAACAAATCTACCTTATTAATAGTTTTATTTATTGTTGAAGTAAACCAAACAATTACAGTTAATTTATTGTTACACATAAAAAGCAGTTCTGTGGACAGTGATAATTTTTTTCAAAATAATCATATTATGTATTTCAAAAATGATCAGAAAAAAAGTTATTGACTTCCAAGACAAAGACGTTGAGACTTGAGGCAACGTCGTATAAATAGCTATAATAATATTATAAATAAATTATACTAATAGACCCTTCAGGCGTGTTTCTATGTCTACCTGAACTATAGAAATAGATGCTCTGTACTGCACTATTCTGATGCGATCGAATATTTGGTGGTGGGAGATAATAATATAATGTACCTACCTATCTATTTTTGTAAAACCATATATAAATTGATGATATGATATATTATATTATATTAATTAATTCATTTACCTTATGATGGTTATTTTTTTTGATCTGCGTATACAAATTGCCTTTAAAACAATAAGCGGTGTAGGTATAGGTTGGTAAATTATTATAGTATACAGTAGTTATTATAAGTATTAACCATCCGATTTAGATACAACGTGTTTGTAAAATATATTGTGACGGAATATTTCAGCTCCCCTCCCCAGCCACGAGTAGATATAAATATATTTATTTTTACAGCCTTAGAACAATATTTTAAAGAAAATTGATTTTTCAACTAGTTAGTGTAGTAGTTATTGGTATACGTCGCGTGAAATACGTTTTAAAATAAGTTTACACATGTAAGTATTATACAGGTCTTGTATACGAGTATCTTGATGTGTTCCGTGTATATGTGAAATATATATATTATATTGATACATCAAAAATACCGGTTCGTTGTTTTTTAGCTTTTTTTTCCTATTCCAGATGAAGACGTTAACATATTATTATTGTTGTATGGTAATTTATTCACAGAGAAACAACGAATACTCGATTTGTTTTATTTTTGTTTCTATAAAATGTCGTCGTCGTCATGTAGTGGTATCTACCTACAATTAGTGTAGGTAAACCATATTCGGATGATTCGTATTTCGTATAATTCATACGCGTGCGTGATCATCTAATAATTACGCGATTGATTAAAAAAAAAAAAAAAATATTCTTTTTAAAATTGTTTTGATCGTAGATATTATAATTTACTAAATAACTGTAAATGACCTTAGTAACTATTTATATATGAACCTATACTGTTGCCAAACTAAAATATTTATACGGAGACGCGCATGTCGTTAATATCAAATACACGTGCGTTTAAGTCACCGAAATTAATATTGCAATGTTCAGTACGAAACACATTATAATAATATTATATTGTGGTCAGGGATGGGTATATGTAGCATATCTATCGTAATTTTTAACATTTGTTGATTGTCTGTGAAGCCATTTATGTGTAGATAAGCGTAGATTTTGGCAGCTGCGGGAATAGGTTCTGAAGCCCACAGACCTTAGGAGCCCAGTTTTTCCCAAAGCCAAGTAAATAAAATTGAAGTGTCTTACATTTTAACAATTTTGAAGCTAACTATAATAATTATTTAAAAAAAAAATATCTTGTACCGATATTGGATACAGCATCTTGTATATTATGGGTAAACAACACTAAACAAAAATATAAAAGTAGGTATCTATATGTAGGTAAATACTAAATAGTATTTTGTCAAAATCGTTGAATGTATCTTGTATCAAGATACTTTTTTTTTTTAAATATTTTATTATTGCCTATCACTAATCGTAGACAGGTTAATATTAATATGTACACAATATATAGGTAAATACTTATCATACGGTACCTAGCCTAATACGTGGTCTCCTAATTAATCTGCCGACTAAACAAACGGCTATATAGTTTTATGTATTATGTGTAATACGGTGTGTTTATGCACCTATGTAATGTTTACAGGTTTTTAGACATTTATTACTAACATTAGTATTTAGTACAATTAGAGTAATTAGACAATACGATGTCATTAGAGGAATATAATATTATAATATTATACATCCCAACATTTAACACAATTGTTTCATTTTCTATTATAGGTACACACTATGATGTAGTATTCATTTTTGTCTATTTTTTTTTTGTCCGTCGTTAAATAACGACTAATCCGTCATATTATACGTCATAGCCAATATAAACATAGAAATACACATTTATACACGTGTATATATTATGAGATATATATTATACTTACAGTAGCTAATTAATTTATCATGGTTGTGTGCCTATACCTATAATACCTTATTCAACAATACACACAATATTTCACCAACACAGAACACTTTCATCTCTTCTAATCTCAAAAAAGTGTGTCTAAACGACTATAAACTAGTTAATCCAAATATCGTTCCTGGAGACAGAATTGTAGGTATATATATATGTATATGTATCTATTACATAACGGTAACTGTCATTCAATACGTAACGTTATTCCGTCGGCCAGTGAATAACCTATACAGGACACATGACTTATATACAAATGTATTTATTTTATATTTTGTAATTATAGCAAACGATATAATAATATATATCGTACGGTAGCTGCAGTAAACTTTCGTTAGGTACTATTTTATTTTACATTATATTATTAACTATTATCATTATGTTTGTACGTGTTATTATTTCCCTATCGGACAGTTGTATGCGAGGAGGACTCATACAGCCATATTATTACCAACGTGTATCGCAATCGGACGATTTTATAACATGTATTTTTTTCCTATTCGGTTAGGTACAACAGAAAAAAAACGTAAGGCCCACAAGAAATGTCTAACTAAATTATGAATACATACGAATAATTACATATAATTACGTGTAATACATGGTAAATTATTATGTGGTCTATATAGTAAACCATTGCATTTACCTATACCTAACTAATTTGTTATTGACTATAATTGTTATATGAACTATGCGTCTATGCCTAGTTAACTATGCCTAAATATGTTTGTGTAGGTACTTTTAAAATTAAAAAGCTACCAACGCATACTTAAATTTGTATTTTTGGGACTGTATTATTATATTTTCAAATCTAGAAACGATTTGTTGCAAAAGTTTTTAAAAAAAGTTACACAAGACTATTAAAATATTATTATAATCTCTAGTTTTTGTGGGTAACATGAAATTTAAATTACCCGGTTACGAAATAATATCTCCATACAAAACAATGTGTTTATCATTAAATTTACGACAAGGTGACTGACGTGGATTTAATATTTTGTTTAAAAATTAATAGGTATCCACATTCTCATAGTATATGTGCTTATTATATTTTAATAATTTCTAAATTATTAACTATACCGTAAATAATAAACATAGGCACCTAATTATAAAAAAAATCCATTTCTCATTTAACACTGAAAAATTATAATAATATTGTATTAACAAATATGCATGGCTCAAATTAGGAAGGTACCTACCTCTGTTTTCAAACCAAAGACATCCATGTTTCCAAGAAACCATGAGAACAGTTGTTTCCCAGGAGTTATAAAATTACGTTAATTATTATTGTAAGCGGCTTCGTGCTACTACGTTTGACCTTTTAGGAAGAATTTTAACCTAAAATGACCTTCTGTTTTGTCATTGCTCTTTTTTAAATAATAATAAACCGTTTTCGAATTTTTTTTCAAATTAGTGTTCATAATTTAAATACATACACATATATATAATTTCTAATATATTGTTTATTTACTATGAGTAGTTAATATTTTATATTAATTAATATGATTAAATTGGGTAATTTAAATGTATTCAATAGATACATATTATAATATAGTATACAATATGAAGAAAATACTTCAGTTGGTATCTATCTGAAAGAAAAAAACTGATTTGTCATTTGGGAACCAAAAAAAATATATATAGGTTTAATGGTTTATATGATAATGTGAGAAAAACATAATATACCATTTCTAGTCTTTCAATAAATGGAAATAACCGAATAATTAAAAATTAGGTTACCTACTTTAAATGTAAATAGCTGGGTAGTTGAAACCCGCGCAGCTAGCTAACCTTAAGTATTAAAATGTTCAAGTTAGGTATGTATAATCAATAGTAAACAATTGTTGGACTACATATAGTTCATATTCCAACAATGTTATATTGTTATTTAGCTAAGTATAAAAGATCATAAACTCGTACCGAGTTTATAGATTCGGTTACACAGTTTTAGAACCTATGGTGAAAGATAATAAACAAGCCAATGATAGTTTAATATTGTGTTTGTGACCGTATCTAGAATACATCTATCAATATAATAAATAATAATATAATAGTTTCGAATATGAACGAAACCTATTAAAATCGTCAATTATAATGGAAACCACAATACATGATGATGTATCATTTCAAAATGATCTATTGTTGAATTTTATTGTATACAGGTCCATCGGCGCAAATCTTCAATTAAGGGTGTTCTAACTATAGTAACACTGAGTAAAATTCGCTCATGGAAAAGGAACAGACATATCAAATCCTTACGCATAAATAAAACTAACGCTTTAATATTCGTATAACCTTAATACATAATACATAACCATCTTTAGAAAAGTCTAGACTTATTCAATCTACATAAAATTAAGAATAAATATTGTGATTTAAAATGCAAGAGTAGTTGATTTATAATATATCAACCCTAATTTAGATGAAAAAAACATTAAAGAAATATTTATTGCTTGTAAGAATTACATGCAAATTACATTTTCTAAGAGCCAACAGGTACTAGGCAATTGAAATAATGAGTGATTACTGTCAATAAAATCATCTTACATACATATTTATAATAAAATTCAAGGAGTAAGTACGTATATATTATTACTATTTTATTATGACAAACTAAAAACAAATTGATTGAGACGATAATATTATGATGTTTAGGCAGAGGGTGGTTTGATATTTTTGAGTATACAATTTATGGTGCAGTGCTCCAAGAAATTAGTGGGTTTGTTAGCCATTATCTGCTGAATGCAACGTATAATTTTAATTTTCAATAAAGTAACCATTATTGATAATAGTTTTGGTTAAATTGTATTCAGTTATCAGTATTAACAGGTAGTTTTATTACAAATTCCACTGCACAGGTGGAATGGATAGGCGACCATGTGTCTTTTACTACTTAATATAATACGTTCGTGGTTATAGGTGTTACTATATAAGGTGGTATAGTTGAGTTGGCCTAGCTCTAGAATTCAGGATGCACCCACAAAGTCCTTAAGTGCACCCCTGCAATTTGCAGGATGCATATTGTATAGTGATATATAGCACTACAGCTGGTACTTGATATTTGACATAATATTGTCCTACTGTCGTACGGAACCACCACATGCAAGCACATAACTATGTTATCATTAATTATTATCATTACACCCGTTGTGAAACAAACGTCATTAAAATTTAATAAACACCCGCAAAGTCAACCAAATGTCGACCGTGTGATAGAACGAAAACGAAAGAAAAAACTTACTTTTGAATATGCGGTGGACGATGGACACGATTTAGTCATTTTCACCAAACATGTGTCGGGAAACCATGCCGGTGGTGTACCCGGTCGTACGCTGAGCCGGGAAAACTCGTACGGACGCCGTTGACGGGCAGGCTGCAGGCAGGTGGTCAAGTTGTGTCAATACTCAAGAAATCCAGTGCCCGTGAATTCGTTGATTTATAATTATATCGTATGATATAATATTGTATACGGTTGTGATGTGTAAGTCACCGTCGGGTGTCCGCGTGCGGCATGTGCTCCGGTGCAAGAAACAGCGTCTGAGATGACGACGACGACAGAGTCTCGCGGATAAGAAAACAAATTAACTAAAAGTTTACTGTGGTCGACGGCGATATCGGTGGTCCGGCAATCGAGTAGGCGATGCTGAGACAATCGACTTAGGCAGGTATCGTGCGTGCGGTACGTACCCGACAACAAGTGGTTGGTCGGTGCACAGGTCGCCGGTCTCGTGGAAAGACGGTTAGATACTGATGACTGCGGCGGCGGCGGCCGGCCTGCTACTTCTGTCGGCATTATATTGTTATTATATTCTCGTTCTCGTTCTTGGCGGGGAGACGGCCGGCCGTCGGCAAGTGTATATATACATTATATATTTTAGCTGCAGCAGCCTACCACACTGTTGTATACAGCGTGATTCACCGAGCATGCTCACCCCTTTTTTTTGTCATTAACAATGTATATGTAGTTATTCGAAAAATGTTTTTTTGAATTTTTAAATAGATGTACCAAAATATACCGAATTTTCAAATGCTTGCTCCCTATAATAATTTTAAAATGTAAGTAATTAATAAAGTGATCTATCACAATTTATAATTTGTAAAAATGATCCAAGTATAATAAATACAAGATCAAAATTTACCTACAAAATATATTTTGTATTTTTGTAAAACCATTTTTAAGGACTACCAAATTATTCCTTATGGTAGAAACATTTTAATAACTGAGAAACTAATCGTTTGGTTCTTGAGTTAGATACATCAAAACGTTTAAATAAATTATCCACTAAACAATTTAGGGGTTCTCATTTGAAAAAAACAGAAGTTTGTGTCGCTTGCATAACACTGCTTTACAAAAAAAACTCGAGCATTTGAAAAAAATGATCTTTGAGTATATTATATAAAAATCCCGAAAATCAGATCGAAAATTAATTCAATATGAAAGGTCGTAGACATGGGGGTTGAGCGTGCTCGGAGGATCGCCCTGTATAATACACTTGTGTGTGTCGGATGCGTTTGCCCCGCGGAGAGAACAGTCGCGCGGTATATACATGCAGCAGGTACCTTTAACACAAGCATATATAATAATAATAATAATAATAATAATAATAATAATAATAATAATAATAATAATAGTAATAATAATATGTACCCGCAGAGTACACAATATAATATCATAGTGGTGGTCAATGCACTTCGGGTTTTGTGCCGCGAGTTCAGCCCGATATAACGTACTGGTATGCATGCGCGCGCGCGGTGTAAATATCTGTGCCCGCCGTAAGTATTTGTATATAATAATACGCATCATACACACACACACACACACACACGCGGTATACACGCACATAACGAATTATAATACAATAATATTATTATATTTTTCGACGTAACAGAAAATTGGTTTTCTGCGACCAACCACAAAAACATAAAAAAACAATTTCGCAATTTTTTACAATAATTATTATAGGTGTGTAGGAGATACAAGGTACCTTTAGTACTGACCTGGCCATGTTTAATTATTGTATTATACTGCGTTACTGCATTCTAATAAACGCTTCTATATAATAGGTAGGCGATTGCAGGGTTTGTAATTTTGCCGTTTGGCGATGAGCGATTTGTAGAGGGCTGATCTGCAATATGAATGTATATAAGAGGATTAAAGGTCTTGACAACATAAAGTCTCGATAAGGCACGTTTAATAGTTTGATCAATTTACAATATTAATTATACCTACACACAACTATATTATATTATATAATATATTATTATTATGAACATCATCGATGCACGCATTTATTGTTACTTATAAAAAATACAGTTTAGACTTGATAATAATTCCCGGACAAATTACACCTGCAGAAATTTTTTTTTTATAATCTTGGATCAAATTTGGTGCAAATTTCACACCTCAATAATAATTATGGCATGTACCAGCTACACACCTACATCGCCTATAACTATGCACAGTATAATTATTAATGGGCGTACCGCGGTAGCATAATATTATTATTGTTTAGTATTCGAGTTGTGTTCACAGCGGAGAGCGTAAATATTTAGCGACCCGAACGGTAAACGATGATGGAAAAGAACGGACGTGACAAGAATATCGTCGTTTTACGTTTTCATCGGCCGGTAGAGGTTTTCGCGTTTAGTTTGTTTGTTTTGCGTTGTGGTTAATCTCGCTTTTAAAATAAAATATATCGATGACGGTTGATTTACGTCTTGTTCATATTAAAATATTACATTGATCGGATCATTGCATTCAATGGATAGTGTTAGGCATAGTTATTATATTATTATTGTTATTATTGTTATATAGACACTGCTGAAGCAGGTTTACCGAAACCGATGTGCCTATACACTATTCGGATAATAATAACAATAATATAGGTACCATCGATGCGTTTGTCTCGAGTAAATAAAAAAATGTAATATTATACTATATATAGTTAAGATCAATAGACTTGCAGATTATCGCTCGCATACCTCTATAATATAGTTGGTACCTATACGTATTGCATTTATAACTAATATAGTTTTTAAAGTTAAAACCAATAATAGTGATATATAATATATGCGTTTATATTGTTGTATATGTTATTATAGTACCTAGTAAAAATGACATCGTAACAATTATGTACATTTTTTCTCCTAGAATATTATCATTGTTGTGCTCTGCAATTTTTATATAAAATATTCAAACGTTTCTTTCTTGCAGGTTCTTTATAGATCTAGTATATAATGTGGGTCAAGATGAATTTTAATTCAAGCATGCGTAGAATAATTAGGCATGATAATTGTGTAATGTTATTCTAGTGTTATAAAATTAAGTAGGTATATAGTTTTATTGTCTGAAAATGTATGCATCTTATTGAACTCAATATGCAACTGACGATTCTGTAAAAGATACGTATGCGAACTTCGGAAATAAAGCGGTATGGTAAAACTGCAATCACTTATATAATTAAAATAAAATATAATACACGTTATAACATGTAACTTGTAGGTACCTACATATAAAGGTAAACAATAACACCATTGGGCATTGAATATACCTATAGTATACCTAGTATTACAGTGGCGTAATATTAGGAATTTGGTTTGGGGGGGGGTATACGTTTTTAGCAAACATGAATGGTTATTATCAATACTCAGATCAAAATGTTAACGATAAAAAAAAAGTTTTGGGGGGATCCATCCCCCTAATTACCCCCCCCCCCCCTAATTACGCCCCTGTAGTATTATACTAAACGTAAAAAACATAGGTACACAATATACTTCAGACAAATAATTATCTATCTGTTATAACATTAATTTTTCTCTATATAATTTACAGTTGAAAAGGTGTTTCTCATTTGAAAAACAGAATTTTGTATCTCCACAAGACACTATTTAAGTAGTATAAAAAATCTCAAGAATTTTAAAATATGGTTTTAACGTATATTTAAAAATTAAAAAAATCAGACTTTGAATAACTGCATTATTAAAGAAAAAGGGGGTGAGCATGCTTGATGAATCATTCTGTATATCTACATATATTTTTAAATTTAAGTTCGTGTATTATACAAATTAAAAATAATTATCAGTTTTAGGTTAACGTATTAATTATTATTCATTTACATACTTGTAGACTATATTATTTATCTGCAGGTAAACTATGTTGAATGCTTAATACCTATTACCTATTCAAAATATAGTTTTATAATAATACATATAGAATTATTTTTTAATAATAATTTTCATATACTTAGTGATTTATGTATATTAAATAGTAATAATATTAATTCTGAATACATTATACTTAGAATAACAATAGCAACTAGTTCGGAGACTTAAACGCCAAAAACAATTTACTATTATTATTGTAGGTAGACAAAAAAATTATTATTAAATTGAATTAAGTTAAGAGCTAATAGTTTTAAATGTTTAGTGTTGATTTATGATAACTTAATACATATAGAATTATTAACATTGTTAATTCTATAATCATCATATAATTTATTTTGAATAATTAACTAAAATTGATGCATACAATTGAACAGCCATACAATTTTGTTCAATTAAATATCACTTAATCAGTAAAACACGTTGTACTATTGTCTCAATTGTTTCATAAACAATTTATTATACAATCAAGTAACTATATTTAATTGAAAGTAGTATACAGTATTAAACTATTCAACTATTTGTAAGATGTATCTACTTACAATACCAAATACATAAAATATTTAAAAACGCACTATAGGTACCTACACAATAAACGATTGTGTTTCATTGAACCAGAAATGTATTATTTTCAAAAACTCAAGCAGGTGAATCTTTCTATACTATTGAGACTTCAACAAAAGAATTAAATAAAAAAAATTGCCATCTGTTGGTTAGTATTGTTAGTCAAAATCTGTCATTTCTATACTGGGGGACTAAACCAGTCACCTTTTATGAAATGTATGTTGATGCATTGATGTTTGTATAACTTATAGCGTTGTGTATTTTAGCCTTAACATAACTATCTAAAAATTGTATTGGGCTCGTTTTAATAATAAATAAATATATTAGGACTGAGCAAATTCACAAACTCAATATTTTTTTGAACAATTTTATAGGTAGACCGAAAAAATTATGCGTATTATGCATATTTCTGATTTAAGTAGGCACATAATACCTACTGGGTATTTGGTATTTTTTCATAGCATGCTCAAGTATGCATATTTGTATATTTTTGAACAGCTATAAGTTCCTAAGCCTATGATGTATAATAAATAATATTACTGACGCGCATACAGTATTAATTGTAATCCGCATCAAATATTTTAAGAACAATTAATCTATAATTGTTTTAATTCAGTATAGTAAATAATATGATTAATATCATAAACAATTAATAGTGTAGGTAGGTAGTTCCCGAGATGCAATATTATAATAACCTGCAGCCGAAGTTATCACGCAATATCGAAATCATCCGATCTAGGGAAATACATTTTTTTTTCTACATTATTTGTACAGGTCACGCGTATATTATTTTATGTTATCGGCTACTGCTACGCAGTATATAGGTAGGTACAAGACGTTAGTGGCCGTCCCGTGTACGATTTATAGATATATATTTTTTATTTATAATATAATATACGCGTGTATATATATACATACGATAAATAAGCGCGATCCGATGACGCGACGCTATAATAATATATACCTACTTTTTTGTACTGCAAAAGACAATAGCGGTCTAGCCATTAGGAGCTGCAGCGAGGAGCGGATATACTGATTACCCACTATTATAATATATTTTATTATATGAAGCTACAATAATATGTACATATAGGCACACACACGGCAGTCGTATTATTATTCTGCTCCTATATTATGTTATACGTAACGCGGGAATGGCCTGCGGCATGATAATGTGTATTATAGGAGCATAATATAATATAATATTATTGTATACGTCCGGCGATGGGTTTTGGCCGGCGCATCGTCCGTGGGAGAAACGCCCGACACGCCTGTCATCTTCGCCAGCTCCGGGTTTTTTGACCGCGTGCTCAGCTAGACGATAGTACGACTATCATTGTGATACCGATCGCGACGCAAACCTGCAACAGTATAACATGTAGTAATATACATCTAATATTTTGTTTTTTGTTTTTTATTAAAGAAATAGCCCTCGGCAACTTGGCCATTGGGATAAGAAACATTTTTTTTCCTTACAAATAGGTGTTACAGTAAATATAAAGGTTTAATAACAACAAATGTCTAGACTATAGGTTATATGGGCCTAATTATTATAAGGTTGTGTATTCAGCTGGACATCTAATATTATTATCATAGGTAGTGACAATAGGTAAAGCATAGTGATATAGAAGTATTATAATTTATAATAATATAGTGTTCAATTATAATATTATTATCGGAAACACTGCAGTGAGCGTTTTGAAAGTGTCCGCGACCGGGGTTTTATACTGCAGAGATTGCTGCACTGTATGACAGGTAACTGCAGGTGGTTTATGACATAGGTTCCAGCTAGCTACCTCTATATAGCAGAGCTAAAATATATAATGATACGAATACTTTGTAAAGTACACTTTGCATATTATGCATTTTTAAGAAGAAAAAAAACTATGATGTTTATTATTTTACATTGCGAGAACTAAAAATGTATAGCTACAGAACAGTTTTTCTCAAAGGGTATGCCGTGATATCAGCGTATGTGATTATGTGATCATTATGTGTTTCCCGATCCTAAAGAACTAAAGTACCTATTTTTGCAAACAAACAACAGTGCAAAGGGTAACACGATTTATAATATAAAAAAAAGTTTGGAGACCATAGCTATTATAGAAGGATAGATTTACTAGAGATTTAGGGATTTTTCTTGAAAACAATAATATGTTTTTCTCATTACACATAAATTCGTTTACAAATAATTGATAAAGCTTTAAAAACGTTAAGTATTTTTAGAAACACTAAAACTGTCAAAAAGAACTCTTTGAAAATACTATACTTCTCACTTGTTAGGTATCACCTATAATTTGGTTCAATAGTTACCCACCAATGTATGCTCTTTATATAAATTAAGTTGGAAATGTATAGAATACGTTTTTAGTACCCAAGTTAAACAGAAACTCTATAATTTTAAAATTATCCAATTAGAGATGACTTTGTGTGAATTAAGAATGAAAGTTGCAGGGTTGATGATATTGTTTGATTGTATAATGGACAATTAGATTCTTCTTAATTATTTTCAATTGTTGGTTTTAGTTTTAATAATCATACTTTAACCTTGTACAGGTCAAAAAATTTGCTTTACGTCCAATGTTATAATAATAATATTTTAGTTTCGCATCATTTTTTCCCAGAGTTCTTTCTGTAGCAAACAAAATTGTTAATCACGTTGATTTCTTTTTTATGTCACGACATATTTTCAAACACAATATTTATGTAGATTTATGCTTTGTTGATGTCAATTATGTATAATTATTTTTCATTCTTCTACTACCACATTTTAAATTTTGTTAATTTGTGTGTATTATTTTTATAATGCACGTTAGTTGTTCATGTAGGTAATTGTAAAATATTTTGTCATGTGATAATAAATTATAACTACTTTTCTCAATAAATTTGTTCTTAAGGTTTTTACCGGTTTATAAATAAATAAATCGTATATATTAGGGATGTCAAGTTAACTCTTTGAAACTCTGTTAGATGGGGTTTAACCGTGTTCCATCTTCCATCAGGCTCGCATGTATGGGTCGGTCCCGACCGGATCGAAAATATTCTCAACCTGGGAGTCATGGACTTGGAGTGTCGTGAAATTGTTGAAAATATTATGTATTACGCATAATATATAATATTATATATTTTTCACAGTTGAAAAAAATAATTAAAATTAAAAAAAATGTTTAAACAGTAAACTAATACCGATGATGCACACATGTTTTTATTTTTATTGTTGAATCTTGAATTTTGATACTGATTATTTGCTGTAGAACTAGTTTATTAAAATAAATAAATGTTTTCATAGACTAATTTTGGTGTTATTTTGAAAAAAATGTTAGCAAATATTTATCTAAAATGCCATATAGAAATACTACATTTCCAATGTGTTCCAAAATTTGGTTTTCTAAATCGTATTTATAGGGATAAGAATTTTTTGTACTGTTAGAAATATAATCCCAACTAAAAGATTACAAGTCGATAATAGTAGACATGCACATCAAATATTTGACTACGAGTAACGAATTAAATTGTGCTCCAATTCAGCTTAATATTATTTACTTAATTTGTATTTTATTCATTTTTTTATTTTTTGTTTATCTTGTAGAATATTATATTATTTTTTATAAATAAGCCAGAGTAAAAATTAATTTAATTTTTATTTATCAGAAAGTAAAATATTACCTATTTGGTTACAACTGTTATATAATAAACATTTACTGTCGAAGTTTCCAGCATATGCGGTATATGAAACAATATAATAAACATCGTAGTTAGCAAAAATGCTGATGGGAGCATAATGCATTTGTCAGTCAAAAATAATATGTAATTCACCAGATACAGAAGTTTTATTTGGAATTTGACAATCTTTTAATATCGGAATGATGTAAAAAATATGTGAAATCCAATTTTCAGGTTGACGCATACTTCCAAACAGTGCCATAAACGTGATTATGAAGAGAGGGATCAATGAAGAAAAAAAAACGTAGACAATAGGTATTTGAACTAGACTCGAAAGTAGCACAAATAAATACCAACATATTTTATATGTATACGTTGAATATTAATTCAAGATTTGACTCCTAGTAAATAATACAATTTACATTTTTTATAATATGAGAATTTTTTAAAGTCTAATAAGTATGATATACAATTTTAAATGTGTCAAAAGACTATATTATAAACATATATTGACTAAGGCTTTTTTTTAAGGAATCCATTGGTCTAATACGAGTTTACCTAAAAATATTTAATTTAGTTTTTTAAAGTATTAATCCACAATTTTTTTTTAAGTTCTAAAATTGACAAATTTGACATTTAAATGAAAAATAACCATATTAGTTATTTTGTCGAATTTAAAAAAATATATATATTAATGGGACTTGAAACATTTTGCCATTACCTACGTCTATTATTATTATTTTCTTTACACAATTTATTTTTCAAAACATTCAGCCTAATTTTAAGCTATTCACCTACACCACGAACTATTTATAGCATGTTGACTTAAAAAGTTAATAACAATAATATAATATTATGTGATTTCATAGGCAATTATCGTTGTATCATTTTTGCAAGTTTTTAACAAAACTAGTTTAACTTAAATTGTTACCGTCAGAAAAATAAATTATAAAATATACTTAGGTATAGAAGCTGACACGTCGTCTCCGCTCAGAATTGGTTTTCGTATGCAACAATCTTCGAATTAATATTTCACACATCCATAACAATTACCTTATCAATGACGTCGTGACAAGGTACACTGGAAACCTACTACTGCAGTCAGCACAGTCACTTCTCCAGATTTAAAAAAAAATTGTCTGTTCATGTCCAATCTGTTGGTTGTTTTAACCCTGGATATATTTTAATCCGTTGTTTTATATTATTGTTATAATATTTTATTCTAATATACCATGCGCACGATAATAATTGTGTAATATAATAAGCAACGATGAAGGTTCTGTACAATTTTGAATAACATCATAAAAATACAATTACCGGTAACAGCTAGCTACTCTAGGGTGACCCCCACGTCACCCCTAAAAAAAAATTGACAGAGATACCTACCTATTATAAGTTATAACGTCGTCTACGAAATTTGTGTGGTTTCGTCGAGAGTGGTCCCGTCATAATGATGCCATTAAATCGTACATAAAGGATTTTATAATATATTATATTACAGTAGGCACCTATATATTGTTATGAGAATAGTTTCTTTTTTATAAGTATAATGTACGCATGCAGTGACTGTCGGAATGTACCTATATACCTATACCGCTTATAAACAATGTCGGCGCACGCCTATGTGTATTGTACAATATAATATAATATACGCGCGTACTTTAGCGATATAATAGGCGTACCTATATATTACGGCTCGCTATATTCAATAAATTAGCGCGATCGCATAGCCATTATATATCCTTTGTGTTCGAATAGGCGTATACTTAATACTTATCGTGGAAGACGGAAAATCCGGAACGCACACACGCCTCCCGACGGACACGTATTAGTAGCAGCAGGGTCGTGTTGTTTTATTGTATATTATTATATGCACACCGTCGTCGGACTGAAAGAAAAAATAAGAAAAATGCAACAGAGAAAAAAAACCGTCGCGCAGACGAGATCGCCGAAAGACGGTTGCTGATTACGTCTCTTCTCGCCGTGTTGTGTAAATCGTTCCATTATAATATATATATATAGGTATATCTACGGACTACAAGGTATAGTTCTTATTTATCACAAAACAGACGTCATTTCATCGGTATAGAAAAATGTGTTTAAGAAAATGTTTTTTTTTTTTTTTTAAACATAATTTGAAGTGTTTACACGACAAGACATTTATGAAAAAAAAATCATTACCTATATCTGTAGATGGTATCACGGGATATTTTCTCCTAATACCGTATGCATGTGCACGGTAATTGTTCAAAAATAAACAATAATGGTAATACTGTTCAGTTTTAATTTTTTAAATATCGTCATTTTTTTTTAACATAATTTGAATCTTTTACACAACGTCACAACATAACATTTATGAAAAAACATAACATAATTTATTATTATTATCGTTTGTAAGATAGTTTAAGTCTAGTTAAGTATAATTATAAATCAGTACCTAATGGGTACCTAAGTATACCTAAGTTTAGATGAGTGGATAGGCGCAGGCATGCAGCAACATTTTCTGGTACAACTTTACTGTGATATTCCACCACTCATAGAGACATAGAGTTCGGATGTTGTACAAGCATTTGATTTTTTAACCTTTTAATTTAGTATGAAGGTATACCAGCTTTAGATTCATACTTCGGTATAATAGCATGTATACCTACAATTTACAAGCCATTTTATTTTGCTTTTAAGCTATGTTTTGATATTTTTGTTTACAATTTTTTTTTTTTTTACAAATTGTAAATAGTTGCCTATAGATTTTATGCAGCTGCGGATTAGCCCACCGGGATACTGGGAAAGTTTCCTGTGAACCGATCCTCGTATTAAAACTCTGATTTACTTGGATTACAAATTATTTTATATTATTTAACTGCGTGTCTATGTTGTTGGTTGTATGCTTTTATCACGATTTTAGATGCCATTTTGGCTGCACTAATAGTAATATGTATGACTTAATTAATTATATTTTATTTTAAACCGTCAACATTTCTATAAAATTTGTTTTAATATTTTATATTCTGAATGGAGCGATGACGTGTGTTTTAAAATAAAAATGTTTTGACTTTCGTCACTTTTTGAGGCTGTAAAAATACTTTGGTTTTCTATTTTAGCATATTTTCTGGCAGAAAAGTGAATATTGTTGGTAATATTTGGGTGGTCATAAAAAAATGTTCTACTATCTAATTTATACGTATCTACTCACATTTTAAACGTATATTACATTAAACTATAAATAACAGAATTACTAAAAAAAAGAGTTTCTATGGAAAATTATTATTAATTTTAAGCCAATCCACCGCTGATCTTATGTAATTTTTATATTTTTAAATTTCTGTGAGCATAACTACAAATACCTATTATGTGGATAGGTACATAATATGATATCTTATAATTTAGAATTATCAACTAGGTAACTATATTAATTTATACGTATAACCTTTAATAGTATAATAGGTAATAAAATATAATTTATATTAAACTAAGACAATAAATATCTAATGTTGCTTTAAAATTAGTTTTTAGTGATTTTTAATTTTTAATTTATTTAATTTTGTTTAGCTTTATAGAGCTACAATGTATTCTGTTAATATCACAATCTTACAGTTTTTAACTAGTATTTTCCTCCGGTTCGATATTGATTTTATATAACGAAATTCTCCTATACGAAATTGATTTTCAAAAGTAAAAACCTAATAATATAAAGAGGATTCCATGCTAGCTTGCGTTGTCTCTGTCTTAAAAACAGCAAATTGTACGTTTTGGATAATTCATTTAACTCTGCTGTGCTGAACTTTAGAGTGAATTGACCTATAATCAAATTTAGAAGTAAGAATATTATCTAGTCGATGATGTAGGTTTTTTTTATATTTCAATTTTAAAGCAAGTCATGATAATTTTAAAATAGTAAATTACAACGCACACGGGCCTCTAAACAAAACATATTATAGTAAAAATTAAAAAAAAAAAAATTTTTTCTCCAAATATTTTATATTGTAATGATTTGAAATACTGAAATACCTATGTAAAAAAAACATGTTTTTAAATCACATAATATACATTCACCGAGTAAAATAACGGTTTAGTGATAAACGAATCAGACTGTATAATAGCTAAGTCGTAGTATCTACTTTTATATAATATCCTAAATGTTCGAAAACCGCGTTGACATTACTTCCGGACATTATAATATAAATGTTATAGATACAGGCAACCCGAAGTCGTGAGGATTATTGGTCGTGTTTCGCCGTGAAAATCCACTTAGGTTGTGAACTTATACCTTGTCATGTCGGTGGCGGCCACGTCGGCACGACTCCGCGACAATGGTGCGTCATTGCTGTATCGTATGTTTATTTTATTGCAACTCGGTTGCCCTCTTTAACTACAACAATGCCACAGAATTTAATTTAAAAATCCTGCAGTGACGTGATTTTAGTAGAATAGAATTTACCATAGGGTCTAGGGAAAAATAATATAATGGTCATCTAAATATAACCATAATATATTATGATAGATTTGACTATCCACAAAACCGCTTGCTAAGAACACAAAATGTATCATAATAAATGGTAGGTACGTATTATAGTATAATATATTAATATTAATATTCAATAGTACGCCTAGGTACTATGAACATTGAACGAATCATTATAATATTACTTATTAGACACTTCACTTCGAAGAAAACAAATCTTGATAGACACATAAGCTCACGAAAATGTATGGATATCACCCAAACAGTAAAAGTAAGAATAAGGTATGTATAATACCAATTTATTTACCTATATGTTAATTAATTTGAAAATCAGTGGGTAGCTGTAATTCGAAATATAATGCATGTAATTGAGAGCAGTTTTTTTTATTGCTATATATGACTATAATAGCCTCTATTTTACCGTGGTCTAAATAACAAATTTCAAAAAGTGCTCATAATCCTTTATTGATTTAAAAAAAAACTTTTTTAAAAATTTGAAAGTAGCTATTTTATAGTACTTATTTTGAAGTACAGCATAATATTATAACATTGTATGGTTTTCGTTTTTCTCGCTTTAATAACTCATGTGGATCCATTATCCAGAAGTGATAAAGAACTACTCATTGCAGATATTGTATGTAATAGTTTTTTTTGTTTTATAACAGTGTTAAATATATCCATCATGAACTGATGAACTACCATGCATATATCAGTCTTATAGGACCATTATTTTTGTAACAGAATTAAAGCTATGATTAAAAAAATAATGAAATTAATTATTGACGAAATTAACATGTTGCTGGGAATATCTCACACATAAAAATAATTATGGCTCTAATTTCGTTGCACAGATCATAGGCCTATATAAAACTGACTTGTTCAGTTGTGCATAGCCGGTCATGGCGTCATGGTGGGATAATTGAACAATATTATAAAACAAATTAAAAATATTATATACAAATTCAACGAGTAGCGTGTTCTTTGGTTTACCTAGTGGATAAGTTAATATTATTTCAAAAATATCTAAATTAAGTTAATTTTCGTCCGAAGAATAATTCAAATTTTTTAATGTGTTTTTACTTTGATGTATCATTTTAAATTTCCCCAGTAATTGTCTTGAATGTAAAGAAAAATTATCTAATAAACCATGTATGTGTCTGGAATTTTTTATTTTTGCAAATTAACAAATTTTAACTTTACACTAAGTTAAGTTGCTTTTTTTTTCAAAGTTAACTTTTAACTTAACGAGTTAACGGAAAAAAAATACGAATAACTTTTAACTTAACTTAACTTAACTTAATTACTTAAAATAACTTAACTTAATGAGTTAAAAAAAATCGTTAACTTGCCCGCCGCCTTGCTATTCAATGCCCTTACCCAAGTGGTCATGTTATAATTAATCGGTTATGATTTTGATCGGTCAGTGTCAAAAACGATCAAAGCCGGTCCTGTTTTAAAAACTAGAATTAGGAAAATCGTAAAAGTAAAAACCTTTTTCGGTAAACAACCACCATTCTACAGCTACACTCGGGAGTTTTTTTCAAAAAATTACACATGCCGAAAACATGCTAACAAAATGTTAGATAATTAAGTTAAGTTAAAATTATTACAAAATATAAACGAATCTGAGTAGCCGAGTTAAGTTCCATACTTTTAGGAAAATATTAAAAGTTGAAAGTTACTTTTTCAAAATTACCCATCATTGTATTCTGAACCAACTGGAAAACAGTTAATGATAGGTACCTATATTGCAATTTAGAGAAATGTGTTGTATAATACAAATAAAATATAAATTAAAAGAACTATTTATTAGACTTTGATAATAAAATTTTTTTCGAAGTAGTGGTCAGCTACATATAGACTTTTTTCCCTTAGAAGTTGACCACTTGCATTAAACAATCACTCTATACTTGATTCTACTGTGATGTTGGATTTAATAAGGCAATAGTGTGGTGGTTCCCATACATTTAATGAAAATAATATCTATTATATTTATAAAAATATATGCTTAAATATTTTTTTTTTTAATTAACTTCAATTTCTGTAAATTAATTAAACTAACATAATATTATATAATTATTTATAACTGAAAGTAACGAAGACAATATCGTTGGTAAGTGGTAACTTAGTTCTTTTTTGAACATTTTACATTTTTTAACTGCAGGTTGCTACCCCGGGGTATCAACAATTCAAAAACAAATTTCATAAGGCCCACAATATTGTGTAGGTACCTAAAATTACTGACGTAGGTATAATCAATTTGCAGAATACTATATGAATGTCACTAATATTATGGAACCTATATTATATTGCTTGTCGAGGGGAAGAAGTGAAAATTAGAAAAAATATATATCATAAAAAGAATTGGAAATTGTGTATTGTGCAGTAGGTACTCATCGTTTCGGTAATCTTCAACGGACCTAACCCGTAATTATTGTCTGTGTAAAAAATGATCACTCATCGCTGCAGCGCTTTGACTTTGACAAGAAAAAAACAACTACAGTGCAGTGGAGACATTTAAGTTTTCACTTTGTGTGGTGGCAACAGAACAATATAACACAATCGGCTCTCGGTAAAAACGTCGTAAATAATTAACGCATACTTATAATAATAAATTCACAGGGTAAGCACCATAGGTGGGCGTACGTACATAATAATAATATAATATAATATGGTGACCGGATTATGCTTATGCAGCGTACGACGCGGAGCGGATTAAGCAAATTGATACCCATTGTGATTTAAATTTCAATAATTGTGTTTGCACTGGCATATATTATACATATACGATAGACGTGCATTTTAATTAAATATATGTACCTTAAACGTGAGTTAAACATCTTTGTTCGAAACGGACCGATTAAAATGTTAAAAACGTGCCTACGCCACGTGAGTTATATACAATTAAACGCGTCCTAAGCATTCGAACGATTAAAACAATACCTACCTATATATAGTATAATAATATAATAATACGCACTATAGCTGCAGACCATGACAGACCCACCTACATCATATTATTATTATTATTATTATTATTATTATTGTTGTAACAGTCATCTGAACAGTTGTAAACACAGATCTACCATTCTGTCGCGCGCTGATTATGTTAATGTTTCACTCTCTAAACTAGACATTGGAGATTTAAATAACAACTTTCGCGTTAAATATAACAGTTAGGTTTGCAGTATCGCGAATTATTTTGTCATCACAATATCATTTATTGAATTTAACAATATATTTTGTATCAAGGGATTAACGATCTGATATAGACGTGGTAATGAGAAAAGGGATTAAGTTATTACCTAAGTCACCTATATCTGATTACAGATATTTTTCCCGTATAAACAGTTTTTTTTTTGTTTTTGTCGATTTGTATTTTGTTTTACCATTTATATACCTAATATTATTATTGTACTCGTAATATTGTCTACTTGCTGTCGTATGTCTTGTCGTTGATAATGTCATCGACTAAAAAAGCATAAACAGAATAATCATTGACTTTGATATTTTAAAACTGAAATGCACATCAGTGGTGGTTCGGGGATTTAACGTAGGGCTGCTAGAGTGCTCTTGGCAATCGTTGACCTTTATTTTTGTACGGGTAACTATATTATTGACTATGCGGTTCCATATGAGTTATACCAGACGTTGTTTCATCCACTACTAAAAAATTATCAGTGATAAGTGAAAACAAACTATCTCAGTGAATAATTATATCGCATAGGTATTTATTATTGTTACAAAATGCCTACTATATAGGAACTAAAGGTGGATAACATTATTGTCGTGTTGCCTATTGGAAAACTATTTTAATGTAACAATAAATTAAATTAATAAATTGTAAGGAAGAAATGTTTAGAAAAATGTATTACCTATTTTATAAATTATTTTAAGTGGGTAGTTAAAGGTTCGACAATTAGTTTACGGGCGGAAATATTATTTGTGTACTTATCCGTTAACTGGAATAAATATTCTACGTATAGAAAGCTTTAAAAAAAAGAGCTTAAAACTATAAGATTAAGCTAATACCTCCGCGTTTATCAGGTATATAAAGATATCTGTAATTGTATCTATAATAATATAATATAAAATATTGCGTTTGTCGACAGATTAATAAGATTAGACGCGTCACGACGTCGCGCGTCGTATTCGGCACGGTTTTTACTTTTTGTTTATGTTATGCTTAAAGATAATAAGAATGGTTTCTCTGGCAATTGTCACTAAAAATACTAACGGTTTTTAATAATGGATAATTCTTCGGATCACTTTTTTTTACGACCGTAAATATTCTAATCCATTGACCTATATATTTATTATAAAGTATGTTTTATTCGTAAATTATTTTGCATTCTATTCAGAAGAGGCATAAAGCGATGACCATAACGGACCAACAGGGGTGGAGGGGGAACAGTTAACTCCGAACTCTGTGCGTATAATACTAATTAGTAATTGCTTATAATAATAATAATAATAATAATATGTAGGTCTAACGTCCCAAAACAAAGCAATAACTGAAATCGTTCAATCTCTATAATACGAGTTTATAACTATCTGGTGGAAAAAGTCTTTATATCTAAATAATAATATACTTTGGTATTTATGTTGAAATACTTATTATACATATTATATGAGCCGTATATATGGTAGTATTTAGAATTTTGACACCCTGGTACAGCACTCAAGATACGCTGCTACTCTTTTTCGACATATTATTTTATTTTACTTAAACCTGGGCAAACATTTTTCGTATGTTTTAAATCTTGTCACCGTCGTATCCACGGCCAACCACATGTCTTAACATCCTATTTTTCCGTAACTGAAATAACAAACAATAATGATCAGCTGCACTCTATATCTCTACAACATACGTTAATACAATAAAAACTTTAAGTTATAACTTATAACTATGATATATGTACAATTTATAAATATGTGTAACTCAATGTTACAAATTAGAACGAGTAACCAAAAAAAATATTGATTAACGATAAAAGATTACAAACATTATTGTTATGGGAGATTATTGGAACGGGAACACAATTATCGTATTCGTCATAGAACAATAGTCGTCACCAAGCCGGAAAAAAAATTTCAAAATAGATTTAGTCGGTCAATCAAATAATCAACATGTTTTGTTTTTTATAATTTATCAAAACAATATGTTGTCTAATATTCACTAGAAATGTTTAATAAAAGACAAAATGTTAACATAATAATTATTGTTACTGATGTTTAATTCTGGGACGACCACTTTATTGGGGCACCGAGAGTATTTTCGACGCTGGACGTTTGTCAGTGTAAAAATACATTTATCTAAAAGCCAACTTTGTTGTACACTTACAATTTTGAGTACAAATAGACACAACGTTTGGACACATAGAATAAAAGGTATTTCATAATATTTTACCTGGTAAATCAGAGAACGTTTGGGTAAACATATATAAGACGTGTTTTGGTGCACATATTTTTATAATATATGTACCTAGGTAGTAGGTACTAGTAAGTAGTTACTACTATAGGTACTAACTTCACTGCTCGATACTTTATCTCCAAACCAATTAATACCAGTTACATGATTATTATATGATTATACGATATAATATACGTAATACACGTACCTACTTTAACTGTCATCGGCTATAATCTTTATTCATCTACATCAATAGAATATATTATTATGACTACAGATTTTGTATACATCCAGTCACTCAGTTTCTTAGATTTGTTTTTTTTTTTAACCGAACAGTACGAATCATGAATGTGAATATTACCTACTGGCTACTGAAGTTTTTAAAACCTGTAAAAAGTGCGTTATAATTTAAAATTTTAAATGCAGTGAATTTAGTAAAGATAAAATCAAAATGTTTTGCTGTACCTACTAAACGTAACTGTAACATAACAGTTATGTTACATAAGATAAAGTTGAATACATTAAAAAAAAAGGTGGATAAGTGGATGTCGCTCTGCTGTACAGTAGGTTACAAGTGGGTCACTGTAATGGATGGTGTTAAATTTGAATTCAATGATATAATATCATTGTATAAGAAAAACGATTCTGAGCGAAAACGGTCAGTCAGCCTATGATATTACTAATAGTATATTTGATGATATTATTGTGAATAAAGTAATTTATATATAACCTATTTACTCGGAGCCTTGTTTTAAATTTTCAATCTTTAGCCATAAAAGTTAAACATTTTATACATTTTTAACCACAAAATAATTAATAAATTATAAATTTGATAAATGTTGTCAAAATTTGAACTTTAAATGCTTATAAAAAAAAATTGTGCCTATGTATTTTTAATATTTTTCAACTGCTATTAGAACGATATATCAGGAGCCTTATATCAAATTTTCACGCTTTTTTACCCAACAAATAAAAATTTATTGATATTTATAGAAAAAAAAACTAAAAAAATTGAAAACTGACAATGTCCGTAAACAGCTCAAAAAGAGTCAAAATATTTTCAACATTTTATGGTGTATAGAAAATGCTAATATAAACATTCAGTGAAATTTTCAAATATCTACAGTCATTCGTTTTTTAATTACAATAAAATAAGAAAATTGTTACATGAGAAATCGAGTAAATATCAAATGTTGTATAAATATAAATTTCAGACGCTCATAAAAATTTAATTTAAGTTTCTTCTAGACATTTTTTTTTTGATAAAGGTAGACAAACTTATGAGTAATCTTATATTACATTTTAAAATCTTAGATTTAAAAAGAAAATTTTTTATGAATTTCTAACTCAAAATAATTTGCAAATTTTCGTGATTTTTCCGTATTTTTTCAAGATTTGAACTTTAAACGTGTATAAAAAAAAACTGTGACTAAGGATTTTTAATTTTTTTCATCTGCCTTTGAAACAATAACCTAGGAGCCTTCTATTAAATTTTCAAGCTTTTTTACCCAACAAATAAAATTTTATTGATATTTATAGAAAAAAAATTTAAAAAAACTGAAAACTGACAATGTCCGTAAACAGTTCAAAAAAAGTCAAATTATTTTCAAAATTGTATTGTGTATAGAAAATGCAAATATAAACAACCAGTGAAAATTTCATGCATCTACGGTCATTTGTTTTAGAGTTACACCAATAACCAAAATCGATTTTGCGTAAAAATTCCCGTTTTTCCTTAATTTTTCTTTTGTTTTTCACATCGCTTTTGAAAACTACTGGGAAATTAAAATTTTGACCTCCCCAATGCACCAACGATATTCACTTTCCCATCGAACAAGATACTGAAGTCGAAAATCGAAGCATTATTTCGACTACTTATCGTGTACACAGACACAAAAATAAAAAAATAAAAAAAAAAATAAAAAAAAAAACACACATCATTGTAAAATCAATACATTCATCGTTTCACTCAGAATCTAAAATATATAAAGAATTTAATCTTGACAATGATAATATTAGAAAATATTTATATGACATCGGTCCACGTTTTGTCGGAAAAAAATAAAATTTAATAATAAATAATATATATAAATAAAATGCGATTTTTGAATTTAGTAGATTTAGCATTTTCGTTATGATGTACCTAATATGATATTATGTTTTAATATTTTTAAATTAATTAGGAAAAAAAAATTTTGGAGACAATTAAGATCCACCCTCTTCGTGTTATTTTCTGGGTAACGCTAATAGACTCTAAAATAGAAAAAAATATGTACCTAAATATATTGGTACCCAAACGTGGTATTATTTTAAAAATATGATGTATCCAAATATGTTGTATTCATTTTTGGTGTCTGAAAAAATGTGTGCTTAAACGTGTTTTCCCAATTGTTCTCCCAATTCCCATGTAAAAATATCGTTTTGTGTCCAAACGTGTTACGACTATTATTTTTACAAATTATCATCAGTATTCAACTGTTGAAAAATGTCTATATAGGGGCTCTTTTTATTTTGTTTGACATTGATAATATTTATGTTATAATTTGTACTCTTATTTTTTTTTCTGCTCACCAGATAAAACGGTTGGTGGTTATTTTCCGATTTTGCAAATATTTAGGCATATATTTAAACACGATAAAAATCATCCCTTTAGTTTTTCCGGGGAGGGGGGGAGGGGCAATTTCCCACCTGGCCAATCCTAAATTGTGGGCCATGCTATGAGTACTCAAAAGTGGTATATTTGTTCGACTTAATAATAAAACAATAATAATTTATTTTTGAAGAACACTTATCGCTTACATTTTTGGAATTAATTAATAATGTCTTTTACAAACTCATGAGCTTATACTTTACTCATGGCCAGCAAGAAAACTGACAAAACTGTTGCCATTATTAGTTATTATAATATGGCCTATAGGTTTGGTTAGGTTAAAAAAAGAAAGGGTTCAGAAACAGGAAGAACTAGCTTTGTGTATCGAACTGCCAACTGGAGTCAGTGTGAGATAGGTAAACATTTGAAAATTTATGCGAAAAAATAAAGTAACTATAATATTATGTTATTTTATATTACCTATTGGTATTATTTTATAATAAAAATAATTGTAGTTATGTATTTTATTGCGTATTATTGAAAAGAAATTAATTATTCCACACCGATATATTCTAGGCTGACCTAACACGTAAAACTTATATCTTTATGTGAAAGGTACTTCCTTGTTCCTTTTCGCAGCAGTGACCGATGGATAACTCATGTCAATAATCGGCAGATCAATTAATGAAAATGTAGTGAAACTTGGAACTATAATATGGCTATTGCAATTTTTGTGAATGGGCCCTCAATGACAGTCTTGCAAAGCATTAAGAAGACGCCATCCATGAATTTTTCGTCTCCGTCTTACACACGTACGACATTCCAAAATATCTTTCAATAGTTTCAATTATAGTGTGCTGTTAGTTTTGATATTAGAGTGAATTTACCTATTATCAAATTAACAGCACATTATTGAAAATAGCGAATGAAAATTTGACAGGTATGTCATACGTGTGTAAGACGGAACCAACAAATGCATGGGTAGCGTCCTCTTAAGTTTTGCGCACCGGATATCGTTTAATAGCCTACCGGTTTAAACCCATTTTTATTTGTATATAAATTAACATTTGTAACTTGTTGTATTATATATATAAGTGGTGTATTTCATATTTTATTATCCTTATTAATCTGAAAGTGTTATTATTTTCACACTTTATAGCAACCATGGCTTAAATAAGTCGAAAAGATCATCTGAGTGCGTATAAAGAATATACCTATGTTTTTTAAATTATCCTAATAAATTTAATTATTAGAACAATGAATACATTTTTACCTATCTATAAGGCACAACTTATATCATAGAAAATAGTAATTACACAGCTTGCTAAATGAAAAGTCGAAAAAAAACGGAAAAATTAAACCCAGGCAAATCGAGGCTCTCGGAAAACGCGATAGCCGTACAATCACCGCAAACTGTATATTATTATTATTATCATTATAGTTGTGACGCCTAAACAACATCATCTCCAACAAAAAAAAAAAAAAAATATTGAAAAAAAAAAAATGTAATAGTTATATTTGTTTACATTATTACCTACTGATGATCAGGCCACACGATAGTAACCTCATAATTTGGGTTTTTTTTCCCCAAGTCTGTGGTGACGGTGGCGGCAGCTGCTGCAAAACAACACGGCCGACGGGGAAAGCCGCAATCGGTTGACGACCGCACGCGCCAAGTCACCTGTGCCGGTTCATCGGACGCACACCATGAAACTCGCGGTGTGTACGTCCTCAGTCAATAGGACGTATTGTAGGTACATCAACACGGACGTGTTATGTTACCTACAACTGTCTTCTCTCGACGATTATCGTCCCGAAAAAATTGAATAAATATTTTTTTTCAACACCCCATCATTACCGTTCACAATTCATTGTTAAATAACACGACGGTTAACAGTGCATCAGTGCCCCTCTCCCCCCCCCCCCCCAATCGTCTTTGTGAAAATCGTATTTCGTATCATTTTTCAAATGAAGCGATATAGTTTTAATTTAATACGACTATTTTTTAACATGGACAGCGAAAAGTGTTTCTGAACATTATGATATCTTTATGACACTATGACGAATCCAATATCTGAAAAAATGTATCAGATCTTGGAAAGTTATAATATTTTAAATTATGAATAAGTTCATAAGTGTACAAATAAACTTGTTTCGTTCAAGTTAATTAGTAGGTAGTAGATTACGCTTTAGACCAACAATACTCACAATATAAGGAAATAAAAACCTAGTTTTAAGATTTAAACTGATTCAATTATTGGTATAACTTATTATTAATATTAACTAATTATTTTTTTATTATATTAACCTTTTGGGTTTTGGTAAACTCTTCTGATTGCAAGGTAACTTTGTCGATTTTTAAAACTAAAACTAGTAAACTCTTCCGATGGTAAACTCCCGCGGGTCAATATTATGTCTACCTGAAGGAAATATGTAAACTCTATCTAGCCTAACCTTTACATACCAACAAATTGACACCTTACATTTTTTTAAATGTTCATAGTTGTATACTATTGTATGTTCATATAATTATAAAATTTAATTTAAATGTTAATTCAATTTGAAATTGATTAAAGTTATTATTTACTATACCTAATTTAAATAATTGACTTTTTTAATGAAACTCAAAAGTATACTAAACTTAAACAATTTGTATGTTAATATTATTGTAAACATTAAATTATAACGTATTAAATGTATAAACTAAGTTATTACAGACTCGAGAGAGTTTACATGTACCCTGCAGGTAGTACCTACTGGAGTAAACCCGGGAGATTTTACACTGTTTACAGGCCATTAAAACCGTATGAGTTTATATACGCCCAATACTTTGCAGATCATAAGGCCATAGCAAAGTGAATGTTTCTTACGCTTGATTTTTAGATTATTATAGGATAAAGATAAAAAACAATTATATATGAATAATAACTTGGACATACTAATTGCATGATGTTAAAATAGATTATTGGCATTTGTAACATTATTTTACTATTGTTATCAAATATTATTATATATCATACTAGCCGACCCGTCACGGCTTCACCCGTGATTGGTTGTTTATTTTGCTTTCGGACGATGTTATGTATAATTTATTATTCAAATTTTATCACTTAATGTGATCGGCAAGTAAATATAAAAAAAGGTGTATGGAAACGTATTGAAATGTTTCTAGACTTCTAGTACATATATTAAGTTATAATCTTTAATTAAATATTAACATCAAATCCACATGTTATTTGTTTATTAAATAAAATAAAAATCATAAACGTAAATATAACATTAGTCATAATACATAACTAAAATACATGTTTGATAGTTATTTTTCTAAACTTATGTACTCAATTATATAGGTAGGTAGGTATATGAACTTAAAAGCCAAACTACCTTCAAAGAAAAAGTTTTGATTTATTAAAAATCTAATTCAAATTAACTCAGAAATAATTCTTCATACAGTAGGAATTTTGAACTCGATAATTCTAAGTCTGATTATTATTAACTATACAATTCGACGGTGTTTTGTTGAAAGGGCGCAACCCACATAAAACTGTATGAAAAATTCATTTTTCTACATACAGTTTACGAAATTATAGTTTTAGAAAATTGAAAGAATAACGATTTTATAAATCATTATTAATTTGAAATACTTACCTGAAATAATGATGTAATTAATACTTAAAACACAAGGTTAGAGGGTTAAGCCCTTATTGCATTATGTATTATACATAAGCCGTTTTGATTAAAATAATTTTTAGTGGTAAAAGCCCTTTATGTTTTTTTTTTTTTCAGAAGCCCTTTTTAACAAATTATAAAATAATATTATTTGAGTGGTAAGTGCCCTTCTTACATATTATTATTTTTCAATTGTTTTTTCTTACAATTAAAAATATAATATACATTTTAAATAAAATAAATTATAATAATATTATTAGTAAGTACCTAAAATCTATCTAAAACTTAATTAAATTTTGATAAAAATTTTAAACAAATAATTCATTTTTTATTCAAATCATCACATTTGAATAAATAAACTTGAACAAAACAAATTCTAAAAATAATAAAATTCTAATAATAACCAGGTATCTACCTATATTATGATAAATGATTCAATATAAATTATGACAGATAAATAATAAATAATACATTTTAACTAAATCAGACTTTGATAAAAAGTTAAAACAAATAATTAATTGTTCACTCAATTAACAAAAAATAATACATTTTAAACCAAATCAGACTTTGATAAAAAGTTAAAACAAATAATGAATTAGAATTATCACATTTTTTAAATATAAATTTGAATAAAATAGTTTTTATTAATAACTATAGGTATTATAAAAATTAACATGAATAAAATAGTTTATAATATAACAACAAACTTAATTATCATCAACATTTTATAATAAACAATTTAACAATAACAATATTATTATTATTTTCAATACCATTATTAATATTTACACTGATTTCTGACTCATAAATAGTATTTATATCAATTCCATCTTCTAATATAACAAACTCATCAATATTGTTGATATCCATATTGAATGCATAATTGTTAAGTTCGTTAAGAAGAGATTCATTGGCAAAATTATTGGGATTTATATTCTTACTATTAGATTGTTCATTAACAGTAATATTATTATTAGCTTGTTCATTGACAGTAATAATATTATTAGCTTGTTCATAGACTGTAATAATATTATTATTAGCTTGTTCATTGACAGTAATAATATTAATATTATTATTATTACTATAAGGTTTTACATAATGGCCATATTGTGTACTAATACTAGTGTTACTCTGAGTGTTACCTTTTATTGCCATCCGCATTAGCTTTAGTGTTCTTGAAGTCATGATGGAATTAGTTAAATAAGAAACAGGAAAATGACTAAAGCGTAGTGCAACATTAATTAATAGGACGAATACAGTATACACGATTATTAAAAACTTTAAGTTTTTTATAATCGTGGACGTTAACAACTGTCCGAAACTCAGACTGACGAAGTTTTAAATGATAATGATAATAATATTATTTAAGCGGGAACTTCTATGATAACAGAATAATATTGTAGTCTGTAAGGGAAGTTATGGGAACAATTGACGTTTAGACGATATTAATAATATATTATTAATGTATTGATAATAACACAGTATGAACAGTAGAAATACATTAATTACAAAATTGTTACCTACTTAATATATAATAATATTATACAATATTTGTGTGGGGAACGCCCTTTTTACATACTCATGTTTTACTTTTATTTTATTAAAAGGGCGCCTCAATTCAGTATAACCGTTATCAGTTAAACACATTTCTTATCTAATGAACACCATTTTTACAGAATATTATGCGCCTAATTTTTCTGAAAATTTTGATACCAAAAGGTCGGTTTTCGATTTTTTGAGGGTTACGCCCTTTCTACAAAACACCGTCGAATTATTATGTAATATTGAAGATTAAAGAACGGAAATAGTTGATTTTCTATGTTAATTTTACATTCTCATAACTCACTAAAAAATTAAAATATCGTAAAAAACCAACGAAAGAGTCCAGATAATGTCGTTACCTACCTAAAAATTTGATAATAAGCCAATTCACTCTAATATCAAAACGTACAGCACCTTATTCAATCTAGCGAACGAAAATTTGCTATGTCGTACGTGTGTAGGACGGAGACAACACAATATGCAGGTGCGGCGTCCTCCTAATTTTCCCCGGTCACCGATTTAAATAATATGTGAATGCCATCGAACATTCTAAATAGAATTTCTTTTGATAAAAATAAAAAATAAAAAAATTGCACGTGGTGCATCGATAAAACACCGAAAGGCCGAAACACAATACCGAAATAATTCCTACTCACGACGCAATTGTTTCTCAGTCAAGCTGCAATTCTTCGTTTTGAATTCCTGACGTTTCCTCAACTATAATAATATTATCTAATATAATATTATATTATACACGACGTGGTGTTTTATACGTTTTTATGATATTGCCTACATCAGGTATAAAATATACACACACTGACGAAATCGATACACACAGCAAGAGTAGGTATATCTAATAAATTGACAGTGGCAAGTACCTATTTCCTATATATAATAATTTCTGACGCCCGTTTTCGAATATTATAAGAATACAATTCACATGGCATATATCACGCAATTTTTTTTGGAAAACTCGACACCATTTATACACGTATTGTGTTGTAAGACGATCATACTTGACACAAACTACGCCTACATGAAACCCGCGAACTATTATATTACTCTAATAATAGGTATATGATAATAATAATAATATGCTATATAGGTATCTACATTGTATATTATTTATCATTATAATATATTGTGATCATTGATCACTGGTGCGCGGTTGTCGATCATATTGGTCAGCTCATATTGGCCCCATTCGGCTATAAACATTGTATTATAATATGTGTGTGGTATCCCGTATAAACGTCCAAAGTTATTGTGCTCAAAATATTATTGTCGTAGTGCCGTAATATAGCCGGGCTACCTATATTATAATATGCAATTCAACGACAGCACTGAGATATGCGTAAAATCGCAATGCACACCCAACAACTGTGCGAAGTCGTTCGTGTTCGGATACGGCAAATAATAATACTGCGTTGCCAACTACCTGTTTTTCAGTCTGAACGACGATGGTGTCGATCACAGGCCAATCGTGTACAATATTAATAAATTGATGGTCAGCAAAAACGTCTCACACGCACTTTTGCCATGTGCAGACTGTGTATACCTACTAATAAGATAGATTAAGTTAGAGCGACAGCGCACTAGGTATTTGTTTCTACACACTAGGTAGTAGTTTCGTTTTGTGATATAGAGACCTACTAAGAAAAAATTTTCTCAAATTGTAATAAGGGTATAAAAATGGAAAACGTTATTTCTTGGTTGGATTTTTTGGAAAAAGGTAACAGGGAAATACTTGGGGTAGGATCAGTGCCGCAATTAGCGGGGGTGTTGCGGGTGCACGGCACCCCCAAAAGAGTCCTATCATCGTATTTAGGGGGCCCTTTACAGACATAAAAGATTTAAGATTTTAAACTAATATTAATTTTTATTCCAATTTACAACACATGATGAAAATTGAAATTTTTCGATATCATTGTATTATATCTAACATCTAATATTATGTTTTTATAGTATTGATTATACTTATGAAGATAATATTTTATACTATGAATTTGTAACTATGACTTGTACTTAATATCTTATTTTTGTATCGTTAGTTTCAATTTTGTGTTAAATAATAGTTTTCGACTCCATGCTAATATCAATTATGTTATCTGATAAACAATTGAGAAAAATAATTAAGGCTTAGTGCTATTTTTAGACTAGTGCAGTGTGTGATGACTGATAACTGATAAATGATAATATTTTATTTAGTGAATACATTTTTGTTTTCATTTTTTATTTCACTTATAAACGTAAAATGTCTCTAAATGCTCGTTGTAGTGCTGCACAAAAGAGGAAAGCCAAAAACATTCGACTTGCCGAAACCAATAAATTACGAGGTTCGTTGGATACATTTTGTAAAATTGCAAAAACTACACAATATGTCAACACAGGCAATTAAAATTAAAAATATTATAACTTATGTTATTTCATAATTTATAGTTTTAACTTAAATATATTAATAATTATTATAAATATCAAAATAGGTAATACCCAAATTGATTTCATAAATTACACTATAAATTACTATAATATGTGTTGTAACTTGTAGGTACCTATATTAGATATATCTAAGAGAAATGAACATTTCTAATTTCTATTATAGTAATTATCTGATTACATATTATTTAGGCAATAGACAAGCATTTTGCACTGTTATTTTAGCATACCTACACACCTATTTTAAAGATAAATTAATTTTGTATACTTTAATATAAATGTTGTATACTACAACTTTTACTAGTTACTTGTGGGTAGTTCAAGACAACTAACAAGTTAAAGTCAAATTAACTTAAATAGTTTCTCACAAACCAGTAGATATACTAACTACTACCTAAGTAATATTATTTACTATGGTTATCTATACTTTGTATTCAATAATGTGATTTGAGAATTAGAACTGTAAAAAATGATAACTATTGACTTAAAATTGTAAATTAAAGAAATCTTCACTTTAAATATTAAGTATCAATTTTTTTTTTATGAAAATAAGTTCATTTAAAATGTTCAGTATAATATAATGTTCAGTATAATATAATAATCAAATAGATAATTGTTTTTAATATTTTTTGGTATTCTTATTAATTTTTGTGATTTCTTTCTTAAGTTTTGATATTCATCTATTTCAAATATTTTTATAAATTGAAATATAATTTTCATATATTTTTAATTAATTTTAGAAGAAAATCGTCTACTTCTGTAAAGGAAATACAATTGGCCTTTAATAATCTATTGGAATGTACGGTGGAGAATTATAGTACAGACAATGAATTGGAACTCCAAGAAAATGTGCTTGAAAATATTCTAATTAATTTGGCCAACGATAAAACTTCTATTGGTTAGTTAATAGTTAGATAATTATTACAAATAATTCTAATTTTGTTGGTACTAACTTTTCAAAAATATTATGAATTGCTTTGTAAGTTTTACTAAAAACATTTATTTTAATTATGAGGAAATGAAGAAAAAGAAGAAAAAGCATAGGAAGGTATTTTTTTAAGAACAGTATGACTTCTCACTGAATTTGATCTAGTTTTGAGTACACTTTTAACTGTTGAAGAAAATAAGGTCAAATATTTGAGTTGGAGTCTACAAAATGAAGTAATTGATTTATTGGCAACAAATGTACAAAATATAATTTGTCAAGAAATTAGAGAAGCACCATGTTTTGCACTTATTATTGATTCTACTCAAGATATTTTTAAAGTGGATCAAGTTAGTGTGATAATAAGATATACTAGTATAAATTACACACAAAAAAAAATAGATATTAAGGAATCATTTTTAGGTTTTTTTCCTTTACATAAACATGCTGCTAAAGACCATGTTAATTTAATACTTTAAACTTTAATGAAGTTTGGTATTGGTATAAATAAGTGTCGTGGGCAGGGTTTTGATGGGGCATCAGTAATGAGCGGAATACACAATGGAGTAAAAAAAGAATTTTGGATATTATTCCCAATGCTACATACATTCATTGCAATGCCCATAATCTTAATTTAGTACTTTCTGATGTAGCAAGAAGTACAAAAAAGTTTCATCATTTTTTGATACTGTCCAAGAAATATTTAATTTTTTTAGTAAAAGTGGACTGCGATGGGCTTCCTTAACATTTGGTGACAATGTAGCAAACATAATGAAAAAGAAAGTTTTAAAAAAAGTGTGTGTTACTAGATGGGAGGCGAGACATGATACAGTTCATGCTTTAAAAGAAAGATACATTGATGTTTTAAAATCATTAACTAACATTTACTTGACCAGTCAAAAAACAGAAGAAAGAACAAAAAGCATTGGGATAAAAAATAAAATTGAATCTTTTGAATTTATTTCACTGTTAACAATTTGGGAAAATATTTTAAGACCGTTATACACTGTTTCTAAATTATTACAGTCCCCAAATACTACTCTTCATCAAGCTTGTGAGTTGCTTGAAAATTGTGTCGGATCAATTAAAAGTTTGAGAACATATTATAATGAATTTGTGGCTTCATCAAAAATATTGTGTTCAAAATGGGGAATATCAACTCAACCTAAAAGCCGTCGTCGACTGTTTGCCAAAAAACATTTTGATGAAATTAATCATGTAGATGAGGATAGAAGAATTGATATAACTGAAGACAACTTTCGGGTGTCAGTGTTCTAACCTATTATTGATACAGCGTTGTCACAATTACAAGGAAGGTTTGAAGGAATGAAGACAGTACACAATAATTTTGAATTTTTAACTCCTTCTATGATACTAGATTCTGAAGAATCAGAATTGATAAAAACTGCATATGACTTTGTTTAGTTTTATCAAAACGATATAAGTACTGATTTCCCTCGACAACTTTTATCACTTAAAGAAAATTTGAAAATATGAAGTTGAAGACTATAAGAGATCTTAGTGATTTTTTTTTAGAAAATGATCTTTGTTCAGTCTATAGTGACATTATGACTGCATGCATTATATTTTTAACACTATCAGTGACTGTAGCTTCGGCAGAACGCTCTTTTTCAAAATTAAAACTTATACAAAATTACTTGAGGGATTTTGTTAGCCAAGAACATTTATCACCCATAGCTGTACTAAACATAGAAAAAAAGAAAACACAAGAATTAAATATTGAAAAAATAATCAACGATTTTGCTCATAATAAAGCTAGGAAAAAGAATTTTCTAAAATGATAATATTTGTACCTATTTCTATTTTTCATTCCAGTTAGTGAATAATATAATTAACATTTTATTCTTTCAAACTTCTAGTATAATACAGATGCTATTGTAATAAACTGTATTAAGGTAGGTATATAATTACTTAAAAATTAAAAAATATCAACTGAGATGAAAACACATATGGTTTTAGGCTTACATTTTGAATGGAGGCCTACGCATAAATTATTTGATCTCTTTTTGTAAGTAAAATCATTTAAAATAAAGTGATGAAAATTGAATTACTTTTTAAAATTTGTACTATATATATTGTATAGGCATTATTAGGAAAGCCAAAATAAAAATATTTAGCCGCCTGATGGGAAACCAAGTGTCTTTATTATTATTTGGTGCTATTCAATTTTATAAGACAAAAGTTTGAAATAGGTGGCCCCAAAATTTGACTCGCACCTGGGCCCTTTTATCTCTAGTTGCGGCACTGGGTAGGATTTTCGACCACCGTTTTATAAAAACTAAAAACTTAGTATATTTTGTTCTAACTATAACATGTGTAATTTCTTGTTGACAGGACATACCTGGAGTTACATCAGACGTAATAATGGGTATGTTCCAAAGCCTTTCGGAAATGCAACGTTTCTACTTGATTCATAATTTAACCCAGGCAACAAGCATTGTAAATGTGAAATAAAATATTTTTACTATAAGCATTTATTGTTGTTTATTATTAAACAAAAATATAAATGATTGTACTCTGGGACATTTACATACAAATTATGTTTACAATACTACATTGTACTATACATAATGAATATGACGTCTGTGTGTTTGTGTTACTTTAAAATAAATATTTTAGTTATTTCTATATTGTACAATTGATGAAAAACAAAATTAATATTGTTAACTTTCAGATTTCATACATTGCTCATAATTTTAATTTTATTATAAACAAATAATTACTGTCAACAGTTATATTATATAGTTTGCAAAAAAATAATAACCATATTAATATGACACTTGTTGAGGTGTAGTTTGGAACTAATTGCACCATTATCTCTTATTATTATTTAGTTAAAAATACTCAATTTTGAAGTTGACTTACATGACAAATTCGTGAATGGGGACATTGTAATTTAAATTTAAAAAATAAACATACATTACTTAATATTTATATTTATATATTTTTAAAATTATTAGAACTTAATCTATTTAATATTAAATATTTGTTATAACCACAATTTGACAAAATTGTTATACCATCAAGTTGGTTTATGTAGTATTATATAAATGATAAATGAAAATACATTATGATGTAGTAGTAGAAAGAGACACAAGTAGAACACTACATCCTCTAAGAATCAACCTATGTAAACGACGTTTAGTAGTCTTATATACTTCTTCAAATGTTTCTTCATCAACTTCAACTGTCGTAATAGTCTCTTCAGCATCTACTAACACCATGTTTTGTGAATACTGATCAAAAGCCTAAAAAATAAATATATTTTTTTATTTTATTCAAAAGTACACATTTTTAATTAATTAGTTGTTAGTTTAGTAAGATAAATTACAGATAAACACTAAACCAAAAATTGTATAATAGTATTGGTATAATTGAATCATTATTCTAGATTTTCTAGAACTATATGTTGATTACTGAATTATTTAAAGTAATATCTTTGGCTAATTATTTGACCATTTTAAAAATACAGTCTAAAAAAATATTAATATTTACATAAAGCAGACCACGTATTTCTCGGCCACAGGGCATCTTAACATATATTCTTTTATCTATACTATGACGAATTAAATCAATTTGCTCTTGGAATGTCGCAAGTAATAAAGGCTAAAATAAGTAAAAACATTACATTAAGTGGTTATAAAAAAAATTTTAAATACAAATGCTAATTAGTTAACATTACAATACCTCTGTTTCTCCTTCTGGCATTTTAGTTACTATAAATATAACTTTCTTAAAATTACCGTAATAGATGTAAGCTCGGCCTTAGATTACAGGGAAGTAACAAATAAATTAATGATGGACAAATAATTTTTACTTTTACAGGTAAATAGTGGTGATTGACGATTGTTGTTAAAAATTGAATATAAATGATAAATGTATAGAAAACAACATAACCTCAATGATGAAATATATTTTGTTGTAGTTTAATAAATAAGTACTAGAGTGCGCTGCAGATAAGAAAACCCGGGCAACATACGGCATAGAACAAAGAGTGAATAATATATCTATATATCTATCTAATACTATAAATTCACAAGAAAAACAGCTGTTCTATGAGGAATTCATGGTGGAAAAAATTAAACACCGCTCCGTTTCCCCAGTCCGCTGGACCATTTCCCACTATAGCGCGACCAATCGCGTACCTTCGCCGCGGCGGCGGTCGGTTTTAAAACATTTTCGAAAAATGTTACGTTTTTCACGCCGTTTTTCGCCTTTTCGACATTTTCTCATTTCTCATCCCCGTCACTCCACCATTCACATATAGTTCGTTCGTTTTAAAAGCCGCGTGGTTTGTACGCGATATCGGTCCATAGCCATCGCAATCGACGCCAGCGTAGGTCGTTATTATGCTTTTTTCGTCTTTCTCGATTCGTTTCGTCAACTGCCAGTTTGTAATGGATGGTGTTAAATTTGAATTCAATGATATAATATCATTGTATAAGAAAAACGATTCTGAGCGAAAACGGTCAGTCAGCCTATGATATTACTAATAGTATATTTGATGATATTATTGTGAAAAAAGTAATTTATATATTTACCTATATACGTGGAACCTTATTTTAAATTTTCGATCCTTAGCTACAATAGTTGAACATTTTATACATTTTTATCTACAAAATAGTTATTAAATTATAAATTTGATAAATTTTGTCAAAATTTGAACTTAAATGCAAATAAAAAAAAATTGTGCCGATGTATTTTTAATATTTTGCAACTGCTATTGTAACAATATATCAGGAGCCTTGCATTCAATTTTCACGCTTTTTTACTAAACAAATAAAATTATATTGATATTTATAGAATAAAAAACTAAAAAAATTGAAAGCCGACAATGTCCGTAAACAGCTCAAAAAGAGTAAAAATATTTTCAAAATTGTATGGTGTATAGAAAATGAAAATATAAACAGTCAGTAAAATTTTCATGTATCTACAGTTATTCGTTTTTGAATAACAACAAAATAGCAAAATCGTTACCTGAGAAATCGAGTGAATATCAAATGTTGTAAAAATATGAATTTCAAACGCTCATAAAAATATAATTTGACCAGCTTGCAGACATTTTTTTTTTTTGATAAAGGTAGACAAACTTATGAATAACCTTGTATTACATCTTAAAATCTTAGATTTAAAAATAAAAACTTTTATGAATTCTCATCTCAAAATAATTTGCTAATTTTCGTGATTTTTCAGTATTTTGTCAATATTTGAACTTTAAATGCTTATAAATAAAAATTGTGACTAAGGATTTTTAATTTTTTCATCTGCTAGTGAAACAATAACCTAGGAGCCTTCTATTAAATTTTCAAGCTTTTTTATCCAACAGATAACATTTTATTGATATTTATAGAAAAAAAACTAAAAAAAAATGAAAACTGCATGAAAATGTCCGTAAACAGCTCAAAATAGGTCAAAATGTTTGGAAAATGTTATGGTGTATAGAAAATGCTAATATAAACAACCAGTGAAAATGTCATGTATATACATGTATGTTCATTTGTTTTAGAGTTACACCAAAAACCAAAATCGATTTTCTCGAAAACAGATTTTGCGTAAAAATTCCCGTTTTTCCTTAATTTTTCTTTTGTTTTTCACGTCGCTTTTGAAAACTACTGGGAAATTTTTACTTTTGACCCCCCAAAGTACCAACTAGATTCACTTTCCTATCAGAAAAGTTACTGTTGAAGAAAATCCAAGCATTTTTACTGTCCTAAAAGGTGATGACAGACACAAAAATAAAAAAAAAAAACAAAAACACACATCATTATAAAATCAATACATTCATCGCTTCGCTCAGAATCTAATACTCCAAATAGTATTTTAAAGCTTCAGTAAAACAAAAAAAAAAAATTAAGGGAAAACTAAGGTTCTTACGTAAAACCAATTTTCGACAAATTAGATTTTAATTTCTAGTAATTACTAATCCTAAAGTTTGGTATAATCATTGATACAATATGACGTTTTCACTGAATGTTTATATTATCAATTTCTATGCATCATACATCTTTCAAAAACGTTTATTTTATTATATTCAAATTTCATTGTAACAATATAGTATTATCTAATACAATATTTTATTATATTTTTTTATCATGGTATAAATATGGGTAGTCTGGTAGTTATGACTTGAAATATTAAACTACTGTCTCATTGACATAATGCTTTCTTTTTTTTTTATTAAATACATTTCAAAAATACAATATAATTTATTTTAAATTATTACAATTCGTTTAAAAATGTTTGGGAATGTTATGGTAAATGATTTGCCATTAAGTGTAGCCATTATATCAGTACTTGAATCAAAGAATTTCAAAAATATAATAATAACAAATCACAATTTAGCTTTAAATTTTAATCAATCATGGTTTAAAAGCATTGGACTACCAGATTAGGTGTAAAATAGTATACACAGTTGAGATAATTATTTCGAATAATATACATTTTAATATGCCATGTGATTCAAGTCTATTGCATGCTACATTAGAAGTACGAGTACAAGTCTTACAGTAAAAAAAAAATATCAATTGAAAGCGTGTAGCAAATAAAACGCCGAAAAAGAAAATTACGTTAAAACAATAAAAATATAAATATTATGTAAAAAAAAATGTCAGGCAATATTAGTTATTATGTAGGTACCATCCAATAAATTAGAAAGATAGGTAAGTACCTACTTATATAATATTATATTAGGTAGGTATATCTAGCTATAGCTATAGCATATAAGACATAAAAAATATAAAAGTCCTATTGAAAATAATGATATAAAATTAATATCAAAATAATTCACTGCTGTCTTGTTGACTGATCCTATTATTTGTTGCGAAAGTTGTCGAAATTTCCAGTGTCTAGTTTAGAGAGTGAAACATTAACATAATCAGCGCGCGACATGATCAGTGGCGTGATTAGGACGCGATAATGCGAGAGGATATAAATAATTACCTTATATTCACGCGTCCTATCGCCCTATCGCCGACATATAGCACTATTAGCACTTATTGTCACTTGATAGGTACCAGGTATATAACATCACACATTAGTTATTATGGACAGTTATAATAGTTATTATATATAAATAATAAATATTATATTATAATTTATAAACATATAATTATTATAAATAAATATTATAATACTATACTATAATATTCCACAGTATATAATAGTATTGTGTGGATTAAATAGATTGTCATTGTAAAATGTAAAGTTTCGAAGCTATTGTAAGCCTATCGTTAAGTTATTTATTCAGTTGACAACAATTACTGTAAAATACAGTATTTTATACGCATTGTGTAGTTATTATAGATATAATTATTTTGATTAGCTATATAATATTATAATATTTACTGATGAACGGATTGACACGTATGTCTGAGTACTGATCTGAGACGAAATAACTCTGATTCCAAATCCTTTCGCCATATTGTATCACTCACACTGGACAGCGACAATATTCAAACAGGTGCCTGTATAACATTATTGTAAAAGTATACGAAAAAGACGCACATTACAAATTTTGTACAAACGTATTTAAAATTATTAAAAACATTAAATGGGTACAAAATATGTACAATGGTACATAATAATATTGTGTTTTGTGCGTTTTATGCGTATCAAGACGCTTAGACGCTGCAGCACATAAACTATAATTTTATTTACCTTTGTTGATCATTCAATAACATGACGTGGTACATATATGTACAATGTACAAAATACTATAGTATAATACTTAAGTACTACAACACGTCAACACAGTACGTAGGATATCGTACACGTGCGGGTTGATGACGTCTTGATGACGTGTTATTGGTTTTCACGCGGTAGCATTTTAAATATTGTATATAAATATATCAATGTGTATTTTTGGTATCCGCGGTAATCTAAAAAGAAAAAGAAAACGACTTTCGTCCACATATTTGGCGACCACGATAATATTGTAGGTATTATTAGTTATTACCAGCTAGGTACATCGTTTCGAAGCGTCATCTTTTATTGTTGCGTCAACGCTTTTTACAGGCTTCTAGTCGTCTCCAGCTGAGGGATGCGATTTTTGAGTTTCACCATTGTATAATTTGATATTATGCATTATAATTAATATAATATATACTACGATTCAGACAAAAACACATCTCACTACAATACACGATTGTCAATAGGGCATACGACGCCTGCGGATGGACTGTGAGGTCGTGTACCTGTATCTGATACCACCTATAATACGCGTAAGACGTTATTTATACAAGGTGATACTTTTATCGTAGGACAATCATTATTTCAAAAACTCGTCTCATCTTTTTACATAATTTTCAGTTATTAAAAAAAAAGATTTTTCCAGATTAGTTTTTATAACTTAGATGTAAACATTATGAATTATTATATATATAAACTTACAATTTAATATTTTGTCTAAATATTTGAAAAAAAAAATATTAGAGTACCTACTTCTGTTGAACCAAATTAAATTAAATACATTTTCCTCTGTATATTTTAATAACTGTATAAGCATATTATACAATACATCACTAACTAATAATTAACAAACCACTTTGTTTAAGTAAAAAATTAACTTCCTAATTACTTATTTGATTTTAAAAATTTCGTGAGTTATACGAAAATTTGTATGGTAAATTGAGAAAACTGTGAATTTATTCTTTAAAATTTCATTCAAAAATCAATGTAATGATATCTTGTAATTTTTTTGTAACTTTCATGGGTCCATTATTAAAGGCATCGGAGTCAACATAGTTTAATGGTTCATAAGCAGCTGCTACGTATACTCTGCAGATACCCACATGCAGCATAAAGTTATTTTATTCCTAAAATATATACAAACAATTAAACAACGTTAGTGTAATCAATAATTATGAGTAATATAAAAATAACATAATAGTAAAAATATAAACTATTAAGTGACATAGAATTATTGTCAAGTGAGTTGTGACGATTTTGTGGTGTGAGAAATCCCTATTTAATCCCGCAATACCACAAAAAAAATAGTATTACAATTAAACTCCCCGATGAATTAATAAAGCTAATTTCTACTAAAGTGCCACCTATATAATAAAATCACCCAGCATAGGATAGTTTTTCTGTTCGTAGCTGTCACACTTCATTGTACCTATCTGTGCAAAATCATAGTACCCACCTAATTAAATAGTATAATTATCTAAAAAAAATTAAAATTTGAAATCGGTTCGTTTTTGTAACCTGTAATGTCACCATTGTAATGGCTATTAAACGGTGAATTGACATTACGGGTAATCCACTTAACCTTTTCTAAAAATGTTTATATATACGAAGTACCTATATAGAGAAGTATATAATAATAACGTCATACAAAACTCGGTTATACAACGGACAATAACAAAAAATTAAAATATTTATGACATTTTAGATACATAATTTTCATATCTGAAAATGACCTTTCCACAATTTTATATTTTATACAATTACATAGTTTTGGAACATCTTATAAATTAAATAGAAATATCAATATGGGTAGTGTATTGTAATAGCGTTTACGGACATTTTAATTGTATATACGAAACAAATAGTTTTGACTGTTGACACAATAATATTATGTTTAAACGGAATAACATTATGTTTAACGGAACCGTGTATGTATTAGCCATACTAAAATCCAATGAATAAAAAAAAAACAAATTTAACACTTTTTAAATTAGCCTATCTTCTTCCCAGAGGTCTAATCTACACACAAACATTCATTTTTATCTATATCTATATCTATACTAATATATAAAATGATAGCGTTTGTTTGTATGTTCGAGATAAACTCCGAAACTACTGAACCGATTTCGAAAATTCTTTCACCAATACAAAGCCACATTCTTTGTGAGTGTCATAGGCTAATTTAAAAAGGGAAGTGATCACCCCCGGTGGGTGCTCGAACAGGAGTTTTGAGATTTACGATAAAAATTTTTGTTTTTTAATGGTTGCTATGGGTTATATATATAGATAAAAATAATTGTATAGACGTTGTTGTTGTTTTTGGCCATATCGCCAGGTGTGCACTTAAGAGGCCATAACTCCGGAACCACTTATTTCACAGCATACAAACTTCACAAAAACCATCTACATATCAATCTTAATATGTTCTGAAATTTTTATCGAAATCGGTTTGGTGGATCTTGAGTTATAAAATTTATTCAAAATGTACACTTATTTTTATATATATATATAGATATAGATATAGATATAGATTTGAATTTGTTTTTTATACATTGTGGTGGTTACTAAACTATTTTATTTGTGGCCAATTATAATTTTTTATCATCGTTTACTTTTCAAGTCCAGAAACCAGAAACCCACCAACCACAAATATCGGTCCTCCGCCTGCGCCAGAATCACTTAATTTACCCAGCAATCTCAAAATCATTCGCTAAAGTTACCAGCGGCCAAAAACGACCTACGTCTGAGCATTCAATCACTGTCACTAAAGTACAGCAGATATTCTTCAGATTTCTAACATTAGCACACGAATGTAAGGATCTCACTACCAAGGACTCTATATTTAACACAATCATGTCAATCATCTCAGAAATACCAACTCAAAATGAATAGCTTAAATATTCTTTTTTGGAACTGCAATGGTATAGAACAAATAGAAGTTGTTAGTAACAAAATAAATAGAACAATATTAATGTAGGTACCGAATATCACACTACGCTCCAATCCCACATTTCATATTCCAACGCATAAAAAAAACTTTAATATTGTCTTTTCGCTCCGGTTAACCGGATGTTAATGTTGGGTCATAAACTAGAAACATTTGATTTTTTCGACTCAGTACATAGATTAAAATCTTGTCTTAAAACATTAATAATGAAGAATCAAAAACACTATCCTACAATACTTATTAATAATAAGTTATTATCAATAACTAATAATAAGTTATTATCAACTCATTTAATGTTTGAATGGATCCTTGTAATTTATTATAGTCATCTAACTTATTGTATTTTTGTGCTCTCTATAGCTATGTGATGTATTAAGTTACCTATAATCTTTAACTGTTAATATTATATTATATGTGTATTTACTTTATATTGATTTACATTTCTGTATCTATGATTGTTACTTAATTTGTTTTACTTATTATGTACTCTATGCCCTTGGCCGTTTATGATTAAAATAAAATAAGATAAATAAAATACTTTTCTATATTTATAATAGGTATATAACGTTGAATATGAAAATATAGACAATAATATTATACGTATTTTATTATTATTATTATTGATTTTTAATTTATTATTATTATTTTATTGAAACGTAATTTTTCATTGTAATTTAGGACTCTAAAGAATTTTAAACTATTGTTAGGTAATGCTATTACTATTTTATTATTAAAAAAAAGATGATGTGCCCGCTATTAAACTACAATTGTTTTATTTAATATTTATATTCGCATCTTCAATTTTTATATAATATTCTATTACAACAAAATCCCGTTCTCCAAAAGTAAGTTAAATTATTTATTTAGTGAAATTATAATATATGGCATGCAATTCGGATGCACCGTTTAATAATACTATAGTTGTTAGTTGTTACAAAAACAAATTCTATTTGTGCATATGTATAGTTTATACGTAATTTTATTGTATTTATGGATGTACGTTACCTTTACTGCGACGAGTTTAAATCACCACATAGGTATTATTCTTATTAAACTTGTTCGATATTTGTTTACCTAAATTTATCTGATTTGGTAATAAAATAATTGTTACATTTTATTATCTATGGATTTATTTTGTAAACAATAATATTACTAATTATGATTATTCATTCGTGGCAAACGTTGACCAATCATTTGAATTATAATAAAATTAGCAAAAACTTTCTAAAAATCTAATCTAACATTTGAAATAATTTACGGTTTAATTATTGTCCTCGATATATTTCATTGATTCCATCATAGGTGTTTTGATAACTTGATTTCGACTGTGTTTTCACAATTTTGGAAATACCAATAACGGATTGTATTTTTTCAAAGGTACCTCCATGTGCTTTTTATTTATATTAATATAAAGACAAAGTGTAACCTAAAGAAACTTTGTAACTCTTACACTGTATTGAAGAATCACCTAGCTAACTGTCACATCTGTATTCAATTATTAATCAGCAGACAGCAGTTATGCCATTTGATTATTTTAACGTTTTATAGTCTATAGATGGATTTTTACCATTCCAAAACTTGTTTTCCGGAAGAACAAAAAACCGTAGGTAGTATAAAACCGTCAACTGATAAACCTATTTCCCGCATTCATCATTCCTAATCTCGACGTGTAGGTATCGTCTAAACTCTAAACTGCCATTGAGTAACTGACAAATTTTAATAGTGATCGTACATTAAATAATACAATACTAGGTCGAGATATTTTTATTATTATACCTAAACTTAAATAATTAAACATATAAATCATTACAAGTTATTGAAAATTTGGTTATTAGTAGGTTTAATACCAATATAAAATTATACTTATATATTGTGTTTCCAACTAATTTATTATTACCTAAAAGCACTGCAACAATAGAAAATATAATAGGCACAATCATACTACTTACTTATTTAGGCCCAACACAATGCGGTTATTGTTTAACGTTATTGTACCTATTATGTTTTTTATGTAGTCTATACCTCACAATAAAATAAAGATTAATTTTGTATTTAATTAGAAAAATGTTTTTCTTATATATTTTTGAAAACAATGAAAGTACCTACCTATACGCTGTACGCACTGCTGTAATCTCAGGCATACCCTGGCTTTACATTTTTTTTTAAAAATGCATATAGGTAGGTAGGTATATCTTATACAGGTAGCTAACTACATAAGCACATGTTTGAGTCAGAGACAAAGTTTAGTGGTAAAATCGTAACTTGGACACAACTTACGCGTTGCTCGGGTAGAATACACTATACGTTTCCTCTGGTGAATATAATTTTCATACAATATAAATTGTATTGATTTATTGCGTTGCCTATATGACATATTATATATATAGGTATATTATTATGAATTATGATTATTATTACATATTGTGATGCTCGGGTGAACCCGTTAAATCGACGTCAGCCAATACAATATACCTATGTACGTACATCAATAATAATATAATGTTTTATGAATAACACACACACCATTATTATTATACGCGGGATGGGTAGACGTCATATGATGACAATGGGATTGTTTAAAAATATGTTTGTAGGTACAACATCCGTTTAATAGCTGTATAGTTGCGGAATGTAAGTAAAGCAATAGTGTTTATCGAGGACGGCTTTTCAGCTTTTGGTGGGTATATTGAACCCTGTGCACTGTGCAACGTATACCTATACATTTACATGATGAGTTATGATTTATGACTTTAGGTATACCTATATATTATTATCTATTATTATTATTATTATCGCCGTGAAAATGTCTGTACGATTAATAAAATTTATTATACACCTATAGTATTTCAATTTCATCTATACCCAAATAGGTGCAACTAAGATCACATTTTTATTTTGGTGTGGTAAGGGGGGAGGGGGTTGTAGAACTTATATTTTCGCCTTATTAATCTATGTGAACATTTACCCTTCTACTATAATTTGGTACTATATTATACTTGTAAACATATTTTAATAAAATATATAAATTTACATCAATATTTAAGTATGATTCACCAAGCAATAAGCATGCACATTGCACACCCCCATTTTTATTTTCATAATGTATTTATCAAAATGTTGATTGTTTGAATTTTTAAATATACTTAAGGACCATATTTTCAATTATGTATTTATATTTATGAGTATAAAATTAGCTTAATAACTTACAATAAAAAACGTTGATTCTCATTTGAAAAAAATTAAATGGTATTGCTACAGAACACTTCTTAAATGGTACCTATATCAAATCTAAGCATATGCCAAATTTGAGAAACAGTCTGGCAGCATTCTTAGCCAAATTTTATGCTTCACCGAAAAAAACAGATCTCGTGACTTATTATCCAATATATCCTAATTATAGGAGGCTAAGCCACCTCCCCTACCCCTCAGCCTTCAAATAGTTGTGCATATGAGAGCTGATATGCGATAGCTTATATGCGGCTATATGCCCACGCCGATTCACTTATCATAAGCGTGTGTAGGAATTTTGTATGGGGTGGGCCATGACGAAAACGGGCAACTTTTTCTTAAATGGGCCTTAAAAAGGCTGTAATTAATTTAATTAATTAGCTGACATTAGCAATGTGTTTCAAACGTCGTGTAATTGCCCAAACCACTATACACCAAGCTAGTGTTCAATATTATTGCCTAGTAATTATAGTATTTTTAATCAAATATTTACTTATTATTTATAAAATTGGACAGTTACTCAAGATTAATTGTACCAGTTTGCAAGCCTGGGCATAAACGAGTTAAAATTTAATATTCATCAACTTCATTTTTAACTTAACTGATTTTTTATGATATTATAAACTTAATAAATAACGAGTTACTTTTAATCTAATCCAAGTTACATAAATAATTAAATTATAAATATAAATTATAATACCTAGGTACAATTTTTATTGATGATAGAAATCTTAGAAATTGTATAAGCATTTACATTTTATTATTTTAAACCATATAACTGGCTATTTATATATTAAAATAATAATAATAATAATAAATTAACTTAAGTTAATAAGTTAGTTGTACATTTCCATATAACAATCAACTTAACTGAGTTGAAAAAAAATTTAGGATTAATTTTAAACTTATTGAAATGTTTTCAACCAACTTAACTAAACCAAATTATAAATTATCATTAACTTGCTTAGGCTTGCCAGTTTGTACTAATATCTTATAGTTAAAAACCGAATAGTACCTATCAACAACGTATATTAAAATAAGTAAGATCAATTAATAAACTATATACCTATCACCTAATACAATATAAGTAGATATTTAAATTTAATAATTTATTAATGTCGATTAGTAAAACATATTATACGACGTAGATGTACATTGAGGATATAATATCTTACATGTCTATTGTCTATAGTCTATAGTTTATGTAGGACCCAAGATGCAATAACATAATATATGCAATTGGTCATTAAGAGTAAGTTCGAAAAAACAGCTGGTATAACCCTGGTAACTATTATAATTATAAATATCAAGGCTGGACATTAACGAGGTAAAAGCTTAAATTAAATTAAAACGTTATATTAATTAACTCGTTACTTATTTTTTCAAATTAACTTTTAACTTAATAAGTTACTTTTTAAAGATTAACGTGTTAACTTCACGCACGTGTTATCTTCAAGTTAATTTTATTTCAAAAGTATTTAAATTAAGTTAATTTTCATCCGAAGAATAATGAAAATTTTTGAATGAAGTTTTTACTTGTATTTAACTTGTATTTTTAAAAGGTAATCAAAATTACGGGATTATCTAATTTTTCTATGTATCTATATTTTTCTAATGTTTTTTTGTTTTTTTGATTTAATTTATACACTTTTTTATATAATAATATTAATAACTAATAAAATTGTAATAACATTTTTAAATGTAATTGGTAATTGTAAGTAATTCAATTATGTAATTTGTAATTTGTAATTAAATGTTCTACAACCATGTAATTGGTAATTTGTAATTTGTAATTAATTACTTTTTTTTTTGATAATTTGCCCATCCCTGGTGGGTATACATATTTATTTTATCCAAATGGGGATATTTATGTTGGAGGTTAATTTGTTTCCGAATATTATAATTATTATTTTTCGGTTGAGCGACCTGAATTAATAGACGTCGAAAATAAATTGTCAGTGCCTACCTGTATGGCCAAACGAAGCGAAGAAAACGATTATTCAACAGTTTACCAATTACCTATCATCTATATACGCCTATCTACGTTTTCACAATATTTTGCTCTACGTTATAATATTAAAACCCAGGTTTTCTTTTTACTTTTCATTAACCTATTATACCTGCCCACCTATCGGTAACTATTTATTTAAAGCAAGAAATTAACCGAATAATAACGTCAGCGAATCCGACCGTTAATGCGGAAAGCATATTTCCGGGATAGAATAAATTCTTTCGTGTGGTCAGGAAATATATATAAAATTGTGTAGGTATGTAGGATCGCTTACTTCTATAAAGCAATACAATTACTACGAAAATTACGATAAAACAAAATTGGCAATATTCCACACAGCAAAAATAAAAAACATAGGTGGTCTACTGGTCTAGTATAAATGTATATTTTAGTACCTAGGTTTCGAATGTAGGCACAAATGTACCACAATATGATCATTGATCACTGAGGAAAATGCGTGTTCTGTTTTCAGAATTTATTGAAACATAATAATATTTTTAAATTACAGCAAAATATCTAAAAACATTATTCTTTTTTAAAAATATCTATAAAAAAACGGTGTTTATAATAGATTTTTTAGTTTCAGTTTAAACTATAGGTACTAATGAGAAACGTCGTATCAAATTTCAACCTTTAACTATCATGGTTGAACATTTTATACGATTTTAACAATAAAATATAATTTGCACATTTTTGTTCAAATGGTTTCGAACTTTGAACGCTTGTAAGATATAATATAGCAGTGCCTGTGTATCTATTAAAAATATTTTTAAGTTTCTTAAAAAAGGAATCTTGTATTAAATTATCAAGGTTTTTGGCCGAGCCTAAACATTTTTATCAACTTAGAAAAAAAGGAGCAAGATTAGGCAACCGCTCTACGAGTGTTAAGTAGGTAGGTACCTTGTAATTTAGTAGTATACCTTTGCCAATGTATTGTATCTATGTGTTAAATTTGAATTCAATGATAGATCATTACTAAAAACGATTCTGATCGAATACCGACTGTCAGTCTATATAATATTATACTCTATACTACTTAGTACAATTGTACATTATGCCTACTGTGATATATTTAAACTGCTATTAAAGTTATTTATTTAACTATTAGTAATACGGTATAGGTTTGATTAATATTTGCCAACAAAAAAAATCCATTTGAAAATATCATTGACCGTTGCCAAACGGTCGATCGCGATCGGTGCGTCGATCTCGGACTATTTCAAAGTCGATCCTCCCTTTTGTTGGAACTTTTTATTATACATTTAGGTGGATACAGTATAAACATTTTAGATTAAACTGTACGCGTGGAGTGGCATTTTATCACACTAAAGTTATAAACTAAGGAGTTTCTTCGTTTAACAGTTAGCGACCATTCCCCAGATTATGCGATTAACTGACCAGTCGCTATACAATGACCAAACATAACAAATAATTTAATTATTTTGAAATTATTTAGAAATTTAATGCGAAAAACTCATTTTTAGATAACTATACGCACGTGATTTTTTGGTTAAAGTTGGAGAATCTTTATTTTAAATATTCAATCCTAATCTATAAAAATTGAACATTTTATTTTTTTTATTACAATAATTTTATAATTTTCGGGATTTTGATAAATTTTATCAAAATTTAAACTATAAATACTTAAAAAAAAATTCCTGCATAAGGATCTTTAATATTTATCAACTGCTATTTTATAAACTTATATAAAGAACTTGTATACAATTTTCAAGCTTTTTGATCTCGACAAATACAATTTTATTGACATTTAAAGAAAAAAATTTAAAAATTGTAAATTGAAAATATCTATAAATATATCAAAACAACTCGAAATATTTTGAACATTTTATCATGTATAGAAAATAATAAAATAAACATTTAATGAAAATTTCACGTATCCACAGTTATTATTTTTTGAATAATGACAAGATAAGAAAACCATTGTAGTGACATTGAACCGGGCCGGGCCTGGGTTTTTTTTGTACAATTTTTCGGGCCGGGCCGGGCTGGACTTTGAATAATAGATCAAGGGTTGGACCGGGCTTTTTAAGGATTTTTCTTCGACACTAAACAATCACAATTTAAAATAATAAATAATAATGATAAATCCGATGTTGGTACAGGTAGATACATATAGAGTATACTCTATGGATAGATACTAGATAGTAGATACAATCACAATGAATATAATAATATATTGATTGGTGGGTATAATGAAGCTATTTATATACCATAATAAATAATAATATTATATTTTGTTTCACAATATTTTTTGGACCAGGCCGGGCCGGGCTTGAGGATAAAATTTATGGACTGGACCGGGTTTTTTACGAGCTCAGCATTATTTTCGGACCGGGCCAGGGCTTTTTTTCACAATATTTTTTGGACCGGACTGGGCCGAAAGTTTACGGCCCTTGCAGGTCTATAGTACCTATATGAGAATTAGTTAATTTACCGGTTATTTAAATCCCATAAAAAATTAATTTGACTTTCCAGTAAACTTTTTATTTTATTGAACATAGGAAAACTTAAAAGGAATCTTATATTAAATTTTCAAAGCTTAGATTTAAATAGAAAAATGTTTATGAATTTCCAAATAATTTGCCAATTTTCGTGATATTGATGAATTTTGTGTAATTTTAACAAGATGCTCATAAAAAAATTACGCTATTGTATTTACGCTCAATTTTTTTAAAAATATTTTTCACTAACATCAACTTCTGAGGAGCGGTGTATTAAATTTTCTATTTTTCGCTAATACCCCCTGATTCCGCCTATGATTAAGACTAAATATTTTGCTTTGACCACGATGTTTTTTATTGGTTGGTAGGTACCTATATGAAAAACGTACGACGGGCCTTATATTAATATTTCAATTTTTTTGACAAAGCGAAATTTTATTTATTGACATTCAGGTATGGAAAAACAAACTTAAAAAAACAGGTATGTGGATGTCGCTCTGCTATACAGTCGGTACAAGTGGGCCAAGGCATAATAATATAATGGATTGTATTAAACTTGAATTCAATGATATAATATCATTGTATAAGAAAAACGTTTCTGAGCGGAGACGGTTTGTCAGTCTGGATTATTTTATATTGTTACTATTGCCTGTAAGTTAAGTTAATATTATAACTAAAGTAGTTTATATTATAATATTATTATTTTTTATCCGTTTCTATGGTCATAAGCAAAGCGTTAGAAATTAAAATCCCGTATTAAGTGGTTTTTCGTAATTTGTCGGTAGTTTTTCCCGTGGTATTTAATAACTATCGAGAAAATCGAAAAATGACCTTTCTAAAGTACCAACTTGATCCAATTTGCTAAAATATAAGGTACTATATGTTGAAATCGAAGCACTCCTTCTGGTAGAAATGTTGTATACATTACAATATCCATTGTAAAACCACTAGCTTCCTCACTCTGTTCAGAATCTAAAAAAAAGGTGGAAAAGTGGGTATACAGCACTGCAGCTGTAAAGCAGGTAAGTGTCAGAGGGGTAATGGATGTGTTAAATTTGAATTCAATGATAATAAAATCATTTTACCTATACGAAAAGCGATTCTGAGCGAAGACGGTCTGTCAGCGGGTCACTCTATAATAATAAATTGTACCTACTGAATATATATTTTTATGATATTATTGTTAATAAGTAATTTATTTTACTATTAGACATATTAATATATTATATAGTAGTACCTATAGTATTTAGGTACCTAAAAGGATACTTGTTTTTGTTGGAATGTGGATAAACAGTAAAATTGTTTAAAAAAATATATTTAATACCAATAACTATAAAAAAATTTCTGGACTAGTGAACACTAATATCTTAACCAATATTAACGGTTATTAACACCCAAACGTTTGTTTGAATTGTATATTCCAGTGTTTCAACACCAAAATATATACGGCACCAAAAACTCGAAACCTGAATAATTGATTCGGTTGCAAAGCCCTACATTATAGAGACCTGCCTAACGATAAGATTCACCAGACTCCTACTGTATAGCAAAGCAGTTTATTACCTGACCACTTTTTCAATAACTGGTGTCATATTAAAACAGCAGATTTCGTTATTGAGTATAGATCTGGGCTGTGCTGAAGAAGGGGCAAATGTGACAAGCGAGAGCCACACATTTTATGGCACCAATACATAGCGAGCTATTTATGAGATAAAAATATGTACGTTGAATAGGGGCGCCAATGTTAGTTTGCACGATACTAGTATAGATAGTATAATATATTAACCTAATAGTAATATGTATTTAAAACCATTATTTACAATCAAAGCTTAAGATTATTTATCTTAGTCTGAGCACTGAGGCATTAATTTGTTACTCACTAATACTCAGTCAATACAATTTATTCTCTTTACGGGATGTATTGATAATTATTAACTGTATATATGTTTAAACATACACATATCAGACGTAAAATATTTAAATAATAATATTTTCGTTTTTATTTTTATTTTTTTGAATATTTAGAACCAGATTTACATAGTATATTACTATAATGGTATGTTATTTGTCTAGAATTATTAGCGATGAAAGGTTTCCAAATTCCTAGACTCTATGTACACACAATCTATATGTATTTATTATTCCTCATTATAGGACAAATAGTGGAATATTTTCTTTCTTCCCAGAGGTCTTCGTTTAGTAAATATAATCTCCTACTCACTTGATTTTTTTAAAACTACTCATGACAATTTAAAATTTAATACTTTATAGTTTCTAAAAAAATCTTATTCAGTTTAACTTGTCATTAGACTCTATATCTTAGTCTTATACATTTATTTGTTAATTATTTTTGAAATTTTGTTTTATTATTAATTATTATTCTTATATTATGTATTATGGTTGTTGTTTTTTTCTCAAATTATTAAATTTAGTAAAGAGCTGTGCCTGTTGATGACACAATAAATAAATATTAGTGTATTCCAGTCTAACACATTTATAAAGCTCGCACCTAACTTGGATTTTTATCATTTTAAGTTATTATTTATTAAAGAATGTATAAACCAAGTCAATATAAATTCATTGTTATATATCATAATATAAAGTTTTATCTGAGTTATAACTGATTAGTGTGATCTTAGAAAAAATTTTAGCCTTGATTAGTTTTTTTTTATTACATAGGTTAATAAATATTTAAAAAGTTAAGTCTCACTACTCACTTTAAAATGTTAATTTATAAAAAATCTAAAATAATGTATGACGTGAATTATTCTTATTATTATTTGTATTATGTATGTATAATGAATTTAATATTTAATGCAACTATTTTATTTTGTTTATATAGCATTACGACAGTTATAAAGATAAAATAAAAAAGTATTGTTTTATTTGTAGTATGCAATTTAAAGTTAATATTTCTTTTATGCCCGCGATCATTTTCTTAATTTATTTACAAAACTTGTTGACCATTTATAATTTATAGAAATTGAATAAACAAATAATCATATAATTCAAAGCATTTAATTTAAAATCTACAATTTTTTTTTTATACATATAATTAATAATATCAATATCTGTTCATGTACATGTTTATTTTAGTAGTAGGCAATTAATGTGAATGGCACACATCATATTATTATCGTTTAAAATTAGTATGATGCAAAAATAATTATGTTATGGGTTGAGTTGCTCTGTAGAAGCATCAGATTTCTTTCGAGACAAATTCCGTTGAAGAGAGATTGGAGTTAACCACTCCTTTGGTAGACAACGTTGAAAAAAAGGAATGCACGAGCTAACATATGCCAGCCTGTTTATCCAACTTGGTATATCTTGTCCGCATAAAATCTAAAGTAAAAAGTTTATAAACAATATATTTTATTGATATATAAAAACAAATAAAAAAGTTTTTACCTTTGTTAATGATCCAGAAAAATGGTTACAGTTTTTATTCATTAAATGGTATCTATCGCCTCGGAAGTCCTTACCAAGTTCAATCATTATCCTTTTAACATCACTAACTGTAAAATCTGTACTACCAATGTAAATGGATTCCCTAAAAACAAAACAAGCATAAATATTCATGGATTAAAAATAAGAAAAAAGCATAACAACATCCATAATAAATAAAAAGTATTATTGAAATAAGTATAAAGACACTCTTATCTTAACCAAACGAATTTCATTAAAATATTTTAAAGATAATATTTAAATATTTATTGTTAATAAATACTTTCATAAATTGTTAGGAAGAAACCAACTAATTTATAATCTCAGATATAATCTAATATCATTAAAACTTTTTCATTATTATTATTATTAAAATAATATATTTAATTCTATAAGAAACAAATAAAATAATTAATAAATATAGTTTCTATGATTCAACTATTTTTATGAAGCTACCTACATGCTAGAACTGAAAAGTTAAAAATGTTATTAAATGATTAGTTTAAAAACAAAACCATATTATTAGGAACATTTAAAATCAAAGAAATTTATTTTATGATGGTAATTATTTATGTAAGTGTTTGATTTTCTTGTTCAACAATTTTCTTATTTTTTATTAATTAACTTAATGCGTTATGGTTATTTACTGAGGTTGGGAGACGCGCTCAGCCTTAAATACAGCCAGCTGCAGCCACAGACATAGTATTAGTAAACTAATAATGCTAGTAGTCACTGGCCTTCTTTTAATATGACAATAACAGGGTTGTGAATCGTTGTTTTTTCAATTTACGTGAACAATTATTATATATTTAAAATTACTTGAAATATTATGATTAATATACAAGTGGTTGCATAGATAAAATAAATTAATCTTTTAATTAGAAATTACGTTTATAAAAGAAACAAAATGGGTTTGTGTAACCATTACCTAGTATCCTACTGATATGCATAATATTATACTTTCGTGTAATACTATATTTTAATTTAAATCGAGTAGTTATACTGTCTTAATGCTTGGAATTTGAATTATTGACTAGTGTGAAATTTAATGTAATTTTCTACAATACTTTTTATACCAAAAATAAAATTAATTTACTTTAAAAAAAATATAGAATTTTACTTTTAGAAAATGAGTTAATATTATATTACCATAAGTAATTTTAATTTCTACTGAATTTCTATCAATCATACAAAATAATGGTTGTAGACTTGTAATAGGTAATCAATATTAAATGAACTGTTTATTCAAATATGTACTGAATTTTTTTCACTTCGGACATTATTTTTATTTTTTAATGGCAAGGGGGAGGGATGTTAAAAAAAACTAATCAAGTTTTCTTAACTTATTTTTTATTAAGTCAAACCAAGAGGGCTCAGTTTGGTTATTTTATTTTTGGACCACCAATATTAGTTTAAATCCAATACTTTTAAACTATAAAAAAAAATAATTATAGTTTGGGAAATTATGTTTATATATAACAACTTAATATTTTTAAAAACATTATTTGGAGGTACTTTAAAGTACTTATTATACTTAAAATATGCTATATATGTAATGTAAAATATTATGATCTTAAATTTTTGTGGTTTGAACTTAATAAGTCTATGCATTTAGATTTTAGATAAATACACGAAAGTGCTAATATATCCCGATACACTTGCAACTAGCGCTGTTAGTTTGTCATTATAGAGATATATAACATTTATTTGCATATTATTCAATAAGTTAGTAACAAATGTTAATTATTAATTACCTACTGCTAACACAGATAAATTAAAAAGTTTTTTTACCTGTATCTATAATGGTCTCCTAATTCATAAACATCTTTTGGAATCATATCAAAAATTCCAGAATCTGATCTATCATGACCTCCATATCCATATTCTGTAATAAAAGTTACAAATTAAAATTTCAAACATAAGATATGACTGATAAAATATTCACCTTGTCCATACACTTCAATTCCAGAATGGAAGACACCAAGACCCATATGTGTAGTGTATTCATTGATCCAATACTTATAACAAAATAAGAAAAAATTAATAAATTACAAGCACAAAATATTTGTTAATTGTATTAAAATATATAATACATCAAATCTATATTAATAGATACAATTATTCAATACATTGCATCATGATTGAATTGAAACAATTAATTTAAAGCTTACAATCAGTTAAATCAGTTACTTTCTTATATAGGTAGGTAAATTAATCATTTTAGAAGAATTTAATTTTATTGGAACTTAGCATGAATACTTATAATAGTGATTAATAATAAGTAGGTATATTAATTAAATTAACTTACATTTATTTAAAAAAGGTTGTTATCATTCAGTTATGGTAAACCAATGGTCTAAATATTCATAATCTTCAAAATAAGATAATAATAAATTATAATAAATATAATTATTATTTATTTATTCAATATTTAAAATATTAGAAAGAATACATTATATATAAGTATGATACATTTGAAGCATAAATACAAAAATGAAAAGTGATAATGGCCTAATACAAATATAGGTAATGTTGGTATTTATAAAAATACGAGTAAAAAAATTGTATTTTAAAATAACAATATATTAACTATCCATACCTCAGGGATTAAGGTAGGTAATAACAATAATATATATTCCTACAATATTTAAATCAATGGTAGATTATTGCAATAATCTATAACAATCGATAAAAATTAAATAATTATTAGGTAATTTTGTTCATTTGGATTGCAAAATTATACTTTTTAACTGCCTACATGATGTTTATGTAAAGCATACGGTAGTTGATTTAAATAATTTTCGTGTTTAAACAGATAAATTGAAAATATTTACATATAGGTACATTACTTATCTAAACACATTATAGTATTATACACAAAAAACTGGCAATAGTTAGATAATAAGCTGCAGTTGGAAGAATTAAATGATCATCTAATGCCGGGTTGCACAAAACATTTATTGAATCAATAGTGAGCTAAAGGTCCCCTAAACAAGATTTAGCAGCCAACGATTGGTCCATTAAATTTAATAAATTGTTTAAGCAACCCAGCATAAGATATTTAGACATGGACAGGAATCGTGCCGTCGGGTTCATTTGATATTAGAATATTGGGCACACACGGGCGTGGTAGTCGTTGGTGACAAACAAACTCTTACCATATCGTATACGTGCACCAGTACCGGTTCTCGAGCCATGTTGGAGGATAGGCTATCTGGTTTCCATACAGTGCGCCCAAGAGCGGCTACGTTCGACTGGAAAAAAAAGAATAGAGCATCGATGCAGACGTTGTAAAAACAGACAGGGACGAGACGAAAGAAAGCATAATACACAAGCTTATTGTACTTTACGTCTCATGGGTACGATGACCGTTAACCATCACACCAGCTGTGAGGTAGTTGGTAGTAGATATTATATTTATTACATTATTATTGAATACGTACCCAAAAAACGTAGGTAGAGTATAAAAAAATAATAAAAACTGTGAAAACGAACGTTTTTCGTATTTATTTTCGCAATCCCGGCTCGTCGGTGTCCATCGGGTCGGCGGTTAGCAGCGACCGACGACGACGGCAGCCGCTGTCGCGATTTTCATTATTTTATCAGAATAGTATTATCACTAAACAGTAAACACGATCGTGCTCGTACGGTCGTCTGCCGAATGCGCCGAATGCGGAATGACGGAAACGGACGGAATGAATGACTGCACGTCGGGCGGCACGAGTGTGAGTGTGTGTGCGCGCGCCACCGCGCTGGTGTGAGTAGCGTGTGTGCGTGCGTGCGTGTGTGCGACCGCGGTTGACACCTAAACGAGGCCAACAGAATCGATTTTTCTCGACGTCATCGATACCCGCGAGTCGGACGACGACCGTTGTCGGCTCGTCGCCGCTATTAACGGAAAGAGACCTTTTTACAGTATTATATATTTATATTATAATAGTGGCATAGTGCTAACGACTTCCGATCTTTAAAACGCAATAATATTATACTTTATAATAATAACGACGAAAATGTTACTGTTATCATTCAGTAGGTATTCTAATGTTATCATTTACCACATCGAATTATCAACTGACTGCTGAAAGAGCGTTGTGAGCTTGTTCAAAAATACGACTTAGGGCCGTTCTTACAATATCCGGTAAAGTGCCGATTAACCGCTAACCGACTGATGACAGAATTTATTACCTGCAGAATTCGGCCGGTTAAGTGTCGGTCAACTTTAACCGACACTTTACCAGGACATTGTAAGAACGGCCCTATATGAGTTATTATTTCGTATTTTTTTCGTTACTCGTTGTAAGTGATTGGAGACGGTGATTTGATACCAGAGGGCCTCTGCTTAGTCCATCGTCAATTTAAGCGATACTTAGCTAACTAGTCAATACCGCGGGTGTTCTAAAAATTAATAATTCTAACGTGTTCATTACTTACTGATCGATATAACCATATTATAGGTACTTACGCGATAAGGATTTTAATTTGTCGTGACTCGTGTTGCACTGACACTAAATTTGAGTCTGACTGTCCCGCATTTTCGATGATTTTATTTTGTTTATCTAGACAGTATTAAATTTTATATTTTTTATATCACTATTAAGAATTCAGATGCCGACGCGATAGGATGCTCGTTGAACGGAAAAACAGTCCAAAAATAACTCCAAAGTATGAACCCATATCCGGAGTACCTACCTAATACAAATTATTCTTCGATGACGTTTAGTCATCGCATTTTATTTATATATTTTCACAAGTTTTATTCTTATAAATATTTAAAAAAATGTAAAATGTAAGATGAAATCAAAAATACAGGAAAGTCTGTTTCAACTTCCAAGGCTTCAAGCAGACTTGACGACGAATTCAAATCTGTTTTCAGAATCATTATCGTATTATTGAATCAGCTGTTCCGATTAGAAATAAAACCCGTTTGAACAATAAAATTCCGAAATAGCACGACATGGAATACTGCAAATTGTAATAGACAGACGGACAGCAATCCACCAATCCTCTCCTCTCGAATATTATTAGTAGCATTGATTATAAAATAAATACTTATAGTTTAAAATATTAGTTATAATACAATCAAATATCAATGTAAAGTAAATATTATGTAAATATTGTCGATTTCTTTATGGTGTATCAGTGTTCCTTATCTGTTTTATTACTTTTTGTTGTTACCTACTTGTAAATAGTTATTGCTTATTAGTTATTAGTAGTAACTAATAATTTATTGTTCTATTTCATCGAAAATAAAACAAACATACAAGCCAGGTCGTAGACACGTCAATCAACCAATTACTAAAAAAACTAAAGGAAAAAAACATGCAAAATAATATGCTTTAATTTTTATTTTTTTTTTCATACGCGATAGTTATGACGTGCGTTGGACCGATTCGAATGTTTCAATATATTATCAATATATTATATTATTACATTTGACGTCCGTGCCCCGCCGGAACGTCGGTCAAAGCGAATTCACGAACAATTTAATAATAATAATTTACCCACAAGGCCACAAAATATTCACAATTCACCAACATTATACGATGCAAACGTGCACAGCATATAATATAATAATCAATGCGACTAGGAAATTATACATTAATTCAATAATTTTATACGTACTTGTTTGTGCGTTTGTTGTTATTATTTCCGGTCAATCAGTTTGTCCGACTCTGGCAGATGTTGTAGCCACTGTTTCTTCCTAAGTCGCAGCTACGCTGAGCACTGACTACTGAGTAGTGAGTACTGACTGGTGTCGAGTGATGACTGCCCGTCGGTACAGGACGCAATCGGCCGGACGTAGTTTCTTAAATTTTCTAAATGATGGAATTAAATAGTTATTTTTATCATGGTGTTCTACTGCGATTTGTTGATACAAAAATATTTATTATTATCCTTATTACTAGTGTATAGGTATAACAGCTATTGTATAAAGTAATATAAATTGTCATTAATTTATTATTAGTGACGACCCACACCGTGTAACTGACCATTGAAGTTCACATCTGAAAAGTGAAGACTCCAATTCCACTCAATCACTCAATAATAGTCCGTGGTTTCGCGCGATAATAATAATTAATAATTATCAATATCTAAATTACGTATATCAAACAATGGTTGTAAACTTGTAAATATAAAAATAAATACCAAATAAATAATAATACATAATGACAGTGTCAATATGTCTTCTTTAAATATTTTTTAATCCTTGTCTATGCTAATGAACAAAATAAGAATAGATAAAAAAAAAAAACGTGAATTCGCTCTGTTATCTACAGTAGGTTTTGAGTGTACCTCGGCACTTCGTCATTCAGACATTAAGTAGGTTACTGTAATGCAGTATTGAAGTGGTGCAATTACGGAGGAAGGGGGCATTCATATCCTCCCACCAATGTACTTTTTTTATAACTGGTACACACCGTATTAGCGTATTAATATAATAATACTTTACCTACAACATACTACTTTAATATTTTATTTTTTAGAAATTAATTTCTAAAAAAAAAACAAATTTCTATTCTAAATATTGGGTTGATAATAAGTACCTACCTAATATAACTACTAATAAGTCATAACCAAGGTAAATGGTAATATACAATAATATTAATTCATAATTTAAGGGGATTCCATACCGGGATTTTCTGTTTTTGTCTAACACACGCGCAACATAGGATTTTTGACGGATCCTTTGCCAAACATATCAATTGATCTAATGAAGTGATGAGAATTCTGAAAACAGATTTGAATTCGGCTTCAAGTCTACTTGAAATCGACATTCCCACAATTTTGATTTTTTGATTTTAGCTTCTCCAAAAATTGAAATACAAAAATGTTTAAATACTCTTTTTTAATATGACGTTTTCTGGAATTTGGAGGATAATATCAAAAATGTGGGAAAGTCGATTTCAAGTAGACTTGACGACGAATTCAAATCTGTTTTCAGAATTCTTATTCAAATGGAATGTTTGGCAAAAAACACGTGTAAAATACTATGTCACGCGTGTGTTAGACAAAAACAGAAAATCACGGTATCGAATCCTCTTAAGCTATTTTCAATAAAGATAGGTGCATGGGTCATGGGTGCACCGTGCATCTACCTACATACCTACTGTCCTATTACCTAGTAGCTCCCTGTGTGTTTTAAACAATAATGTTATAACTTATAACTTATAAACAATTTTACACTTATGTAGTCTACTTAGGTATATAGAATAAAGTAATATAGATTATAGTAAGCTACAGTACCTAGCCAGGTACCTATTATAGGTCCTACTATGCTACATTACAGATTGCGACTGTGACAACTAACAACTATAGGACAATTTAATTAATTGTTATTCCTTCGTGCTGTCGTGGTCAGTAACATTGTGTTATTTAATACAATGTTTACTGTTTAGTACCTATATCACGAAGACTCCCGGGTTTTGGTGCCTTATATTTTATGTTTTAGTACCTATATCAGTGCTCAACTGCACAAGTGCATTTTATACATCACACATGCGTGCGCGTACGATAGCTGTATTATACTTGAAGTAAGATTTGAGAGATGCCTGAAATACATACAAAACAATTAGGTATCAATAGTTAATATTATTATTCATGTCCACAATTTTACCTCTCTCCCCCCACAACAAACATAATCATATTATACCACTGTTGTAATGGATGTATTGAATTTTAAAAAGCAATTATAATTTATAATTTTGTAATTTTTACGTACGATTAGATAATTTTTTAACTTGGAATCTAGGACAAAATGTATACAGCAATAATTATTTATAAAATATAAATTTTATTGATAATAACTAAAAATAAAACCTTTATACTGCCTTTGGGCCTTTGGGCTTTGTCAGCAATATTATTATTAATATTATTGATTTCTCTGTTAAACCCACGCGTAATATAGACAAAACGTATTCATGTAAGATTATGATAATTAAGATTATGAGTTTTGATTAATTTTAGAGTAATATTACTAATATTACATAAATTATAGAAAATAATATTTTTAAGGGTTTGAAAAATCTGTTTTATATTTTATTATTGTATTTTGACTTAGGTAACATAGTTTGTAAATTATATTCAACTTACAAAAAAAGTTGACAAGGGGGTAGGTAACCCCCTCTCTCTACTGTACAGTATTTTTTGAGTATATCGTTGTAATGGTTGTGGTATATTTGAATTCAATGATAAACATAAACCATGCCATAACGAAAAACGATTCTGAGCAAAGACATCATATACAGTACTTGTTGAATAATTTAAATTTAATAATTAAAAAAAATTAGAAAAAATCAATAAATATTTCACGGCTATAAATACCACCATAACTTTCCGGTACTTTTGTTTTTGCTTAAGGTGAAAACTTGTAGGGAATCTTCTATTAAAATTTCTAATGTTTGCTATGGAAATAAAACTTTATGTATTCATATTCTAACTGGAAAATAATTTACCTAATTTGAAAAAAATCTCATAGTTATAAATAGCTCAATAAAAGTCAAAATGGTGACTGGAAAATGCATGGAAAATTTATATTTTAACATTTGATGAAAATATCACAAAATATCATTGTTTTTGAATTAACCGGTGAAAATCCATTAACATAAAAATTTAAAATTAAAACGCTCATTAAAAATTAATGTTAATTTCCGGTACTTTTTTTTATGGTTTAAAGTAGAACTATTTGAGTAAAATTATTTGTGTTAGCTATGGAAAGAAAAACTTTTATGAATTTCTAGCTGAAAAATACATTGAAAATGTACGAGATTTTGATGAATTTTGTCAAAATTTGAACTTAAAATGCATATAAAAAATTATCGTGCCTATTATTTTATCATTGATATTTTTGAACTTCTATTAAAGAAACTTATGAAGAACCTAGCTTGCATTACATTTTCAAGTTCATTTATTAGGGGAAAAAGTTTTGATCGAGAATAATTTTAAAAAAAATTTGAAAATTTGAAAAAATTCTCAAAGCTAAAAATAACTAGAAAATGTTACCATTTATGTAATTAATACATGGAAAATGCTAATATTAATATTTGGTAAAAATTTCAAGTAAAGTGGCTACGTGGCTATTAGTTTTTACGTTACACCAAAAAAAAAAAAATAATCGATTTTTCAAAATTAGTTTTGAGTAAAATAGATGATATTATCGCTTTTTTTTTGTTTTTCCCTTTGCTTTCGAAAACTACTTCTAAACTTTTAAACATCTTAATGACTCAATAGTACCAACTACCTAGGTTTAAAACATATTTATTTAAAACAGTATCTATATTTAAACTTAGAAAACCAGTGAATTTTTACTACTACAAATGTTTATGACAGACAAAAAAAAATAACACACATCATTGTAAATAGTAAATACATTACATTCATTCGCTCCGCTCAGAATCTAAAAATACAATTTAATTCCAAGGATTATATTGTTTTAAGACAATATTTAGACAAATGGATAATATACCAAATCCTCAAAAATAATTTCTATAATTTTTGTAAACAATTTTTCGTGAATGCGTTTCGTCTAAGTCACACGTGAGTGAGAGAGATAACATAATATATTGCACTTAAATCCTCATAATAATATTTTTAACTAAAGCCTAAAGGTAGTATATCAGTATAATATAATGATTGTTTTATTGTATTCGATTCTGAGCGGAGATCCGGTTCAATCTACTCAACTATATAGCTTGGTATCAATGTTATTAGTGTTATAATATAAATAATATGTATTCAAAGTTTCAGTATATTGTTTAACAATACCTACGACATAAGAGAAAATGTAGGAATAAATATGATATAGTGTGCACAGTGAACATCGGCTATTGGCAAAATGCAATGAAATATTGAATGGTTATGACTAAGACTAATGACTAAAGGCGCTTTACACTGTCTACTTATTCCGTGTAAACCATACATGTCGGGTACTAAGGTACATCCTAACTAATAGTTTTCACGAACATATATTTTCAAAGTGCTACAATAAAGAAAATACTTGAAAATATTCAATGATTCCAACGTGGGTTAGATGGTTATAAAAATGTGGTTATTAGTAAGGGCGTCCAAAGGAATTTGTCAAGGGGAGGGCAAAATATTTTCCTTTTTAAATTTTTGTCTCACTATCCTATTAGTTATAAAGTATTTTTGTGACATATTTTCTTTCATATAGACAAGGAATGTAAAAATATTTATGAATTATACGTAGATAGTAAGTTAAAACTTAATCTTACAGCATTAATTTCAATTGATTGATATGTAATTTTAAATTATCAAACACATTTTTTTTTAATAAATAAAATGTTACCGTTGATTTTATAACTATAGGTAATTTATAAAATTAAATATTTCTAGCTTATTCCATTGATACCACAAACTTGAAAAGTTGAAACTATTGTAGGTAAGGCATCTATGAGCATTTAATTTTTTTATCAAAAAACTTTGCGGCATTGCACTTGGTCCAACCACTACATCTTATAATCTATAAAAGCAATAACGACGTTCATAATCGAGTGTAATAAAAATCACTCTGTAAAAAATAAAAAAATGTATTTATTTTTAATTTAAAAAAAAGTTTTTTTGCGATATTTTATATTACAACGGTAATAATATTGAGGTTGCGATTACGATGCTCTTTGCATTGTTTTCCAAATCTAGCTCCGCGATGCTCGTTTTATAACATACTTACATGAATTTTTTGACAATTTTAAATTTTAAGGTCATTTTTTGCATTTAAAGATTTTTGGAGCATTTTGAAGTTTTTTCCAAATTTAAACTTTAAATTGTATTTTAAAATTTTCTCATGTTTTTACATGAATTTTATAATAAATGTATAATAATATAAAGTCTAAACTTATAGGTATTGAAAAAAAAAATTATTAATTTTCAAACTAAATAAGTAGTAAGTCCAAATGATGTTCTGTCTGTTAAACTTTTATACAATCATTTAAAAGCTTACAATGTATATTATAATTTATACCAAATTTATTTTAGTATTTATATCTTTAATATTAAAAATAAAAAAAATTTAGTGCACTATTTAAAAATTTAAAATTGTTAGGGCATTTTTAAGTTTTTTTTAGAACATTATAATCATCAATAATATCTATGATAGTCAACCCAGAAAAATCTAAGGGGGGACAACTGCCCCTACTTGCCTCCCCCCCAGCGGACGCCCTTAGTTATTATTGATTAGTGAAATCGCTTTACCTAAACAATATTATTTAGTTTGGTAAATAATGAGAATATTTTGAACACGGACTACATGGTTTACACAGACACGGACGCATTGTAATAGCCTTTTAATGATATTACGATTAATTACATTGAAACTTCCATATTATTACGAAGTCTCGTGAGTCATGGAGCATAAAATTATTCGTATTATAGAGAATTTTGTTAGAGGATGCTTCACAGATATTGGTTGTTTCCGTCTTACAAGTGCGTAACATAGCAAATTTACGCTAAGCAGATCACGTTTAACTCAGTTAAATTAAAAATTATAGTGAATCGACCTATTATGAAACTTGATGGTAAGAACATTATGTGGATTTTTCACGATTATTCAGTTTTTAAGTGAGTTATGAGCATTTTTAATGTACGCTATGTCAAATATATTATATACACATAACTTTCTAAAAAATTGAATCATTGTAAAAAAACTCACATAAAAACTAGTTTAGAAACACAGATAATTTTCTTACCAGCAAGTATTATAATAGGTCGATTCACTCTAGTTTTTAAACTAACGGAGCTAAACGTGATCTGCTAAGCGTAAATTTTCTATGTTACGCACTTGTAAATCTGATTCAACAAACGGTCGTGTAGCGTCCTCTTAATAAAGTGTCTGGTGCCAGTTTTTCAAATTTTCCGCAATTCTATAAAATTTGAAAATAAAAATTTATATTTTAGTTGCCACCTTAATTATAATACTTTTTCACTAATATACTACCCGATACCTATTTAGGGGAGAGGGGTTGATATTATAGTGTATTATTATATGTTTATAACTATTATTTGATTTGTAATTTATTAATTATTTTAATTTTTAGTTTGATTTTCAGACCCTCCAATAGTTAGTTCAGTTTAGTTCCAGATTCATAATTCAAAGTTCAAACAGTTCGTTTCAACTGTCACTCATTTTTAAGTGGTAGGTATACAGACTAGTGTCAATTAGAAATTGTATTTAATTAAATGAGAAAAAGGACCGATAATATGCAGGGCATTTGTTTAATTTTTTCATACTATACCGTCTGTCGGTGGTAGCTATATAATAAGCTCTTGTACCTAGTCGTTTCATATAAGTATTTATGAATATCTATATTATTTATAAAATTAATTGCGGCTATAGAAAAGTTTTCTATAAAGGTACCTAATTTCGTATAGCTACGCCACAGATAACAAATAGGCACTGATTTGTTAATTCTGATCACGGCATCACTTGTATGTTACTTTCAACTTAAAAAGTATATTTTAAGTATATTAAATTCAACTTTTGAATTGTTCAATTATCATTTTTCTAAAAACTTTATTAAAATAACTCGGAACTTCTTTAATAATCCTGCGTGTGTAAAACACTTAACATAGAAGTACTATTATGAATAGGTAGGTTAGTTAAGTAGATTGTTTTTTATAGTATATATTATATATTACAATTTACAACATCACTACATAGGTAGCTATATAATAATTTCATGATCAAATCATCATTGCTAAGTTACTCAAACATTTTGTGTACTCACCTACACCCTAGTTATCGTAAAACACGAAGTAGATACCTATAATTGTATATAGATGCGTTTGTTGTCATCAACATAATAATATAGTATACACATTAATACTTACCTATATTCCGCAAAGTTGTTACGATGGCAACCGCGCTTGTGACCAAACATACATTTGGACATTTGGTTGTTTTACGTTACCAATTTATTATTCGTATCTCCACAGTGGTTGTATACATACGTAATTTAATTAGCAGCTGTGATATGAACTACACAATATATATTATTTTTGTTTATTTTTGTTTGTTCCTTTGATTATGATTACAATGAGCATACAAATCATAAAATTTATCAAATAATCAAATAGGTATTTATATATTATTTGTTTTACATTACCTAGTGAAAAACACATAATGTCGTAATTGTCATTTCTATATTTTAAGATTTTATTTGTATTACATTAAAATATATTTGGTAAAATATTTTTTTAATTTTTTTTTAACTATAAAATATTACAATCTATACACTAATGGTACAATAAGTATGAGCGTTAATAGCATAATAAAAATACATATTAATTTGTTGAAGAAACCATCCAGCGACAGTACTTCGGTGGTAAAATATAACAAACTGAAAATATGTCATCAAAGAAGAAGACCAATACATTGTCAAAGGTTAATAACGAACAATCAATGGAACAAGGCACTTCAATTGACTTAAAACATTTTGATAATGGTTAGATTTGTATTTTATTATTTTATGAAACTATAATATTATAGGTACCTACAATGTATTTTAAGAAAATAATATTCTAAGATTTAAAATGTTTAAAATCAACAGATCCAGCAGAAATACTCAAGAATGATTTAAAAATTGTGTTCATACCTAAAACATTACATGAACATTTAGAATGTGTCGTAGGAAAACACGTTTTTATAGATAAACCATGGACCAAGATATCTCGTAAAAAAATTATTGATAATTTGCAGTCGCAAAATATGGACTCATGTTTTTGGACATTTCAAAAGGAAATTGAAGTAAAAACAAATTATTCATTTTGCACATACCAAAAATATTGCCATGTTTTTATTCAAATGTAATTGTTTTTTTTTATTTTTTTTTATCAGGGTATTACAAATGATTATGTTTTATTTGGATATAAACCCTTTAGTAGTACAGATGAGGAATTTCTAATATGCACCACGGATAAAGCGAAACAGTGTATCGAAGAAACACAAATACAAAATATAGGAGGTGAACTTAAAAAAAAAGTTGAGCGGTCAATGTGTCGTGTACCGGGTCCTTGGGACTCCAAAAGCAGCGACAAAGATATCGAAGAAATAAAATCAGTACAAACACGTGAAAAGGTTTAATTATTTGTTTATGTATTATAAGTTTTATTAAATAAATTCTGTGATAAAACCATACAATATGTAAATTAATTTTTATCTCTGTGGGGGGCCAGGATTAGTTTGAAACTAGTACATATTAAAATATAACCTAAACGAATAGTATACAGATATTGTATAAGTACACTATTAAAGCTACTTACCCAATTAACTTGGTAGATTTTATTAGATGATTTTAATATTTATTATATTATATGCACATATATTTCAAGTTTCAACATTTGTATATGTTTAGGTTAATGAGTATTCATAACTAATGATAAATAATAAACAAATTATAAATGAACAGATAACATACAAATGGAAACTTCCAGCTGGGAGACTTCAAGCAGAAGCAGAATTTGAGGACTCGAATTCAAAATCCATAAAAAATGATTATGTAAAATTAGAACCACGGCCAAAAGAAATCTTCAAAAGTAGTGATGCTTTAACAATGGAATCGAGTGTTCAAGTAGGTATATTTCATATAATTAATATTTCATTAAATAATATTAATAGTAAATATTTTCAACGTTAAATAAATTATTGCTCATTTTTTAGGCTGTCAGAAAAATGATCAACACAGAAATGCAGACAATTCCAAGAATTAAATATAATAAATGTATTCAATCGGTTGCCGTGGAAGAGGAAATGTTTCAGTTACAACCTTTAAATATATCAGAAAAATCTCTTGACGATTTTTTAAACAAACATGTCCCTAAGTAAATATTTTAATCTATATAACAATTACATTTTACACAAATTATCAATTAACCCTTAATGTTATAATGTTTAGTGTAATTTGTATTTATTATTATATCATAACGATACTGCTAGCAAATAAATAATCAAGTACTTATCTATTGAATTATTTAAATTATACATTACAGCCACGTATCTGGTAACATATATACATACCTATAATACGTCTTATATATATAGTATATATATACAGGTTTTCTAAACTTTGTGTGTTAAAAATGGTGTGGATCGTGTAAGAACTCATAGATATACTCTCTTCACACTTGTAGATTATATTATACCTCCATAATTGTTGTCACACGACATTTATTATTAAAGTCGCATTACTGTGTCATGCAGATAACAGTTAAAATTCCTTAATTTAAAAAACTAATACATTTTTTACAAATATAGTTATAGAATATATATTGAACATTTCAGAATATAAGTTATAATATTATATTGTTTTAAATTAAGCTTAGTGAATCAGTTGCACTACAACGAGTTATATGATTTATACCGTGATGACTATAAACTGTTAAAAAATGAAAATGAAAATGAAATCGAACAAACATCCAAAGTTATAAAACTTCTACCTAGATATCAGAATGAGGTATCCAAAAAAAGATACGTATCTTGTCATGCTTGGCATCCTACGATAGTGGGTAAAATAATCATATGTTGAGGAGATTTCATAGATAAAATAAATGTATAATTTTATAGGTATTTTCGCAGTATCTTACACGATAAATAGTAATGAGTTATATAAAACTGTGGATTTGGAAACGTCTGATGAAGAAATTACTAAGTCAACGGTTAAAGACGAAAAATACGGTATATCCTACAGTGATATCTACACAGACTCTCCGAGTAACCGGCCAGAAACTAAACTTTTAGACGAGAATTACAAAGAAAAGATAATTTCTCTGTTAAACAAAGAATTTGTGCAGGTAAATTAATATGTAATTAAAATAAATATAATATTGAACGTTGAGTATGTTAACTTGAAGAGGATGAGGATAATACAACTGACCGAGGACGAAAAAATTAACCAACAATATAGCCATGACATTAATAGACAGTTGCGAAACTCTTTAATTTATGTTTCTCACGAACAAACTTCCATCTACAAAGATCTTCCACTTGTAAAATCAGGTAGGTATGCGTTTTTTACTTAAACGTCAGTCTAAAATCAACAATATTACCAATGATATGAAAAAAATAGATTATTTTTTATTTTCATAATTAGATAACAGAGCTTTGATTGACGAGAATATAATTATCAAAGAAACTCAGAGTGAAATAACGAGTATTTGTGCCCTGCCAAGTATAGATCAACAGTATCAATTAAACTTGAATAACGAGTTTTCCATAGATGAAAATGAATATGAAGTACAAAACAAAGAAATTGATGACACTAATAAATCTGTAAATATTACGAGTGACAAAAATGAAGGTGAAAACTGGATGGACGTGATAGATCACCATGATTCTGACACAGAAAGCTTTTATAATATTTGGGGAGATGATGAAGAATGGTTACACGATAACAAACTAAGGAATGCTGTTAGAAATATTCATAGGTAATAACTTCCTTCAAGTTTTTTAAATTAATGTAAAAATATTAATTTTTTTTTTTGTTTTTTTTTTTAACAGGAAATTTAATAAGCAATATGATCGAGAAGCAAGAGAAGAAAAATTGTTTAGACTCTTGAAGTCTCAAGCCAAGTACAATGAAAAAAAAAATAAGTAAATTTTCTTAAAATTATATTATTATAATTTATAATTAGGCAAATATATTCATGATTGACGAATGCTGTATTATTTTATTTTTTCATCTAAAATACAGAATCGATGATATGGAGAAAGAGAGAATGAAATTAACCAAAGACATGTTTGAAGCTGGAGATATGTACCAAAAATTAAAGTATCAATCAGAATATAAAACTAAAAAGCGAAGAAAATCTTCGTCAAAACATAAATCACTGAAAAATGATGAAGTACCAAAGATTAAACGTGAAAATACAACAGTAACGGATGAACAAAATAACTCTGTCATCATTTGGTCAGTTAGTGATAATATTTATCCAAAGGTATTTAATATTCAGTAGTACCTATACTATATAATAATTAATAATTAATATAAATATATATTAAACTGTTCATAAAATTAATAATTAATTACAAACATATAAAAAAAAATGAATTTTTAGTTAAGGTTGGAGAGTGCCGAAGAAGTGCGTTGTGTTGAATTTAATCCTAGACACGGTAACACTGTTGTAGGAGGGTTAACAAATGGGCAGATTTGCATATGGGACATTGAAGGAAAATTGGAGATGCCAGGTTCAAATAATTTGAACATGTCAGAAAAAGAAAAAAAACATCATGAACATTTAGTAAAATTATAAATATTATATAGTTGGATGTTATTATCATACAAGCTACCTACAAAATCTAAAATAAAAATGTTTACAGTGGGCGCACATGAAATGGTCGTTGGACGTTAAGTTTGAAACTAGAATCAAATCAGCAGCAGTAAGTGCAATTTTGGAATCTCATTTATCAACTGTGACTGCAATCCAATGGATTCATCCGATGAATAAAGTTAGTCGATTTAGATAAGTATTAGTAGTTAGTACATATTTAACAAACCAGATCCACATGTATTGTAAAAAATCAATAAAATAATAATGTTTATGAAGTTGGCTCCCCGACAGTGTCCAATCGTCATCAGACCAATTTCAACATTTAGTAACCTTTTAGTAACTAATTGTAACCGACATAAAACAATTTTTAACCAAACCGCTTCGCCGAGAAAACTCAATTTCCATTTCGGGAATCTGACTTCACACAGCTACCCCAACTTTGTTCTATCGAATCCGGACCTATCCCCAAATTTAGTAACCTTTTAGACTTTAGTAACTTATTGTAACCGAAATCAAACAATTTGTAACCAAACAGTTTCCGAGAAAACTCAATTTCCATTTCAGAGGGCTAAATTCACGCAGCCCCCCCCTACCCCGAAATGGAAATTGAGTTTTCTCGACGAAGTGGTTTGGTTATAAATTGTTTGATGTCGGTTACAATTAGTTACTAAAAGGTTACTAAATGTTGAAATTGGTCTGATGTCGATTGTACATAGTCGGGGGACCAACTTCATAAACGTAAAATAATATCGAATTAAACCTAGTCAGGTAGCAATAATTGTATATCTTATAAAAGTTGTCTTATAAACTTACATGAAAAATATTATTGACATTTTTTCGCATTAAAATCAAATCATAAAATAAATTGGGTCTATTTGGGTCACATATAATACAGAATATAGTTATTGCTGTGGAATTTTATTTTTTTTTAAATTAAGTAATTTATTAAGAATAAATCCCACTGGCTACTATTCTTTTTTATTCCACACTAGCTATTGTAGTGGTTCAGGTAATTACAAGTTAATAGCTTATATTAGTGTTGATACATTATTTAATCCAGAAATATGTGTTTGTTTATTTGTATTTATAATGGTTGTATAAATCAAGATTAAACAAAAAATAACAAATGTATAAAGTAGTTATTATTACAATATTAGTTATGTACAAACTTAGTTTTAACATATTATTTTATTTTTTAATGAACTGGAAATGGCTAAATTATTATAATTGATTCTTTAATTAGTTAAGTTATTAATAAGTTAACTAGAATATTAACTAACTAATTATCTTCAATAGTTAATAAAAATTACTTAGTAAAATTATTTTTTTAAGTAACGTATATCTTTAGTAATTTAACAAATTCGGTAGGAACTATTTATTATATTATACCTGTGCATATCATTTCCTACTAGTTATTCCCTAATACTTTTTATTTATTTATTAAGAATTAGTTTTTTTTAAATATTAAAAGCTAATAAAAACACAAATTTTATTAGTTATACATAAACAAAATGATTTGGGTACCTGATTGATTTCTTTTTTTATGCCTTAATCCTATAATAATTATAATATTTTACTATAATGTTTCAGTATATTATTCAAAGTAGGTATACTATAGTAGTAATATGATTCGTGATTTTATTATTTTGTTTTTCAGATAACATCATTGGGAAAATTTATAAGTGTTCAAGAAGGAGAATTTTCAGATCAATTTTTTTCTGCTTCTATGGACGGCACTATAAAACTTTGGGATTTGAATTCGAAACCGATGCCAAGAAACATTAAAAAAAGTATAAATAACACTGGTTTGGAGCACCCAGAGAAGTTGAACAACTATAAATCACCATTGAGCATTTACAACAACCGTCTAAAGCCTTCGTATACGGTTAGAACATTAATTGTAATTAAACAACAGTTTATATTAAGTAAATAATTACTATACGTCTTGTCTCTTGATACTAAAGAGTAAAGGTTATAAAATATGAGTTGAAGTTTTCATTGTATTTGTTGATAGTAACTAATTTGGTAAGAATTGGAAACTTGGGTAGGATATAGGTAGCTATGAACGAGACATTGATGTGCCTTAACTTTTAAGCATTCTCTGGTTTTATATTTGTTTCTCCGCTTGCCCACCAAGTCAGACATAACAGGATATTACCAATAGTCGAACTGTATTAGTTAATAGGACGTGATTTTCGTAGGTAATTAAATTAGTCAATAATTGTTTTCAGTTAGATTTTGAATATTATATTATGAACCAATAATTTACGGCCTTTTTATTATTTCAATCACCAAAAATGTTTTTAATATGGCTATGAGTCGTTATTTTCTGTAAATCAAAACTGCAGGTAAAGTTATTATTTCTTTCATATTAATTAATTAAAATATAAAAAATACAAAATTATAAAAATTATTATATTATATCTAGGTAGGTGTTAGTATCCTAGCTAGGATATAGTATCTACACGCACATTTTTTCCTCGGTATTAATTAAAAAATAGTTATTGATGTTTGACTAAATAGTCGTGTTGTACAGTTGTATTATATAACTAAACTACTCGTATAAGATCTATTTCAATTTTAAACTAATAGTTAATACTATATATACAATGATATTACGATATTTGGGTGTAATGTATATAAGTTAATAAGTATTGTAGATCATAATCAAAGAACCAGAAAAGACAATACACAGCCCCATAACAGCGCTGTCTTTTGAGATACCTTTAATGCAGTATAATTATAAGTCCGATCAACCATTAAGTATTGGAAAACGACAGTTTGAATATGGTAAACGTTAAAATTATTATAACAAAATAAACTATTAAAATATAGAAATTATCGTTATATATGTCTTATTACTATAGTGCCGGCAAAATCAAATGATCCAAACCGTATCTTGGTCGTTGGTAATATTATGGGTCAAATCGGAGTGGTCACATGGCATGGTTATGATACATACCAGCAGGGTCGAAATAGTGAAGGTGTGAAGCAATATAATGTATGGTTACAACTTAAATATTAAACTTATAAATTTACAGAGTGCAAAAATATTTGGTGGGGACAAGTGCACGATGGACCGATCAACTACATTAAGAGAAATGTTTTTTACCCAGATATTCATTTAGTATGTGGTGGACACGTTGTATCTATTTGGAGTTTGAACTACAAAGTAAATTTAGAAAAGTGTCAATAGAATTCTAATATAATATATTTAATATAATAACCAAGGCTAGGCATAAACGAGTTAAAAGTTAAATTTAAGTTAATTTTCGCCCGAAGAATGTTAGATGTTAGAACTTTGACAAAATATGTCAAAAAAAAATTGCAAATTATTTTGAGTTAGATATTCATAAACTATTTTCTAATTATATATAAAATTATAGAATTTAATAAAAGATCCCACCTAAGTTATCTTATTTTAAACAAAAAAAAAAGTTTCGTTTAAAGGAAAATCAAACTAATTTTTTACGAGCGTTAGAAATTTAATTTTTTTCGACATTGAATTTTCAGCCCCAAATTAATGAATTTTCATCGAATAATTTCCTTATTTTATTGTTATTAAAAAGCAAATAACTGTAGGTAAATACTTGATATTTTCATCAAACGTTTATTTTAAATGCACGATAAGATTTTCAAAATATTTTTCTTGCAGCTCTTTATAAAACTTTTTTTTCTATAAATAGCAATTCAAATTTTTCATTTAGTCAAAAATATTGAGCATTTAATGGATACGAGGTTCCTCATAAGTTGTTATAACAACAGTTAAAAAATATTGAATCGATATCTTTTTTTATAAATATTCAAAGTTTAAAATTTGTCAACATTTCACAAATTTATTAAATTTTCAGATTTTACAACTAAGGATTAAAAATTTAATGCAAGGTATCTCAAGTGATTCACACTGTTACCAAAAAATCTAAAATAATATTATATAAATACAGTTTTTATTTTTATTGTTTTTAAAAGTTCAAATTTGGATGAAATTAGATATTTTAACGAAGAATAACGATTTTAGTTATTATTTTGTAATTTAAAAATATTATTATAATATAGGCTAGCTGGCAGACAGACGGTATCCGCTCAGAATTGATTTCGTTTACATAATGATATTTTATTATTAAATTAAAATGTAAAACCATCCATTACAGTGACACACTTATAACTTACTATACAGCGGTATCCACCTTTTTGTATAATATACATTATACTATATGTTATAATATGATAACGATGAAAAACAGTACTTAATATTTTTATATTTATTAAAGAAAATATGCAATAGTAGATATTATGAACAAAACAAATATACAAAATAAACAAAATACATGTTCATACATACACTATTATTATAGTGGTAAAGCAAACAAGATTGAACTAATCCTATTTTTTTCCGTTAACGTAGTATAAAAAATAATGTGCACATTAATTTAACTTATAGCCCATGTAATAGCTCGTATCATTACTGGCTTATTAACTAATGATATTTATTTTAAAAAAACGGAATTATAAAAATAAATTAAAACTACAAGTTTACTTTAGGGTGGTCCAGTTTGGTGGAAGCGTTTCAATGATCTAACAAACAGCGTTTTATGGTCTACCACTCATCCCGCGGAATTTCGAGTGTCCTTCAACACTGATGGGGTCTTACAATTTTGGAATTTCATGAAACACACTCACCAACCTTACTATACAACGGATATTTTCCTTAGTGATGGGCTAATAACAAGTAAACATTTTAAAATGATGAATACTATTATAAAAAAAAATATAAATAATAATATTAATCATAACTTAACATTGCACGTTGCTGTAATATGTAATACACTTGCAGCTTTATCAGCCCCGTATTCACCAATACATTTCATCGGTACCGAACAGTTAATATTTACTGAAGGTATGCATGAAGTAATGAATTATAAGAAAAACGAATTGATCAGTTTTTCGGATTCCACTGGGGCAATAATAATGATCACCACAGATGTTCCGGTAATGGAACCAAATACAGTCGAGGAGGTTGGACGAGTATTTGAGAAGGAGGTGATTTGGAGAAAAGAATTGGATGCATGGAACAGTAAGTATAAAGAAGAATTTAGATCCATGAGAGAAAACGATGTGTGCAGTCAAGATTACAGGGAAAATAAATCACATGTAGCGAATTCGGTTCATAGCGATAACCCCCAACCAACGTTTTCACAGGAACAAACAAAGAGAAAGATTTGGGATGAAACTTTCAAGTAAATAATTAATAAATAACTTTTTATACAAATCTAAAACTAACATTGGTTTTGAATACGAATAATTTCAGTTGGTGTTTTAGTCGTAAAGGACCACAAACGCGTTTAGGTAAAATGAGAGATAAATATTTACAACGGGAAAAACTACATATAATTGAGGCCATGATGAAAAAAAAGAATGTTGATCAAAAACAATTAGAAGAATATTTCAAAGGAGTAGAGGAAAACAAGTATAACAAAGATGATATTACAAATATGAAATTCGAAGCTGATGAATCCTACAGAGACATTGTCAACAAAATATTAGCTACTGAAAATACAGAGGAACATGTATAATTGTGGTTTTTAAATTAACTATACTTTAACTTAACTAAATCGTAATAAAAAAATATTTACTTACAGATGTTAGATGCCGATTCAAAAAGTAATGAGTCAGTTGACATGAAAAAAACAGTTGAAACAATTCAACAACTATTGGTAACTGACATTGCAGTTGAAAAAGAAAAGTTAAGTAATTACATAAAAAATAACCCATATAAAGCTGACCAAGAAGACTGGGCTCAAGTAATCGAATTTGCAGAAAAGAACGTTAGGGAAATATTAAATGACCCAACTCTCCTAAAAAGTCCAGCATTGCGGTAATTTATTGACCATAAATAAGAAAATACTAAATTAATATCAAGATTAATTTATATTAATATTACCTATACTACCCACCTATGTTAACCATAATTTTTTTTTTTATATAAAGTATGACGCGCCGGGAATTGGCGAAAAAATACATTAATGAAGGTTATAAGATTAAAGAATGGAAGACTCGTAAAGATGAACATGCATACGATCGGTACGAAATGAGAAACAAAAAAATCGACATATTAAGAACTATGTATGGGAAAAGTTATAACCCACAGTGGGACAAGGGCTTGCGACCACAGACAATGAGAGATGCCATCCGGATGCGATTAACCGAGGCAGCGGATGATAACGATGAAAGATTATATGAAAGTTATTTTGAAGGAAAAAGTGGTAACTAAAAAATATACCTAGTATACAAAATAAATTATACTTAATCACCTATTCACATAAAATATTTTTTCATAGGTGGAGACAACAGCTGTTACGCTGATTATTTATCATTAATGGGATCGAGGCCCATGTCCAGTTATCCCGAAGATTATGCAGGCGTCTCCGAAAGAGAGCTATCGATAAACGATGACGACGAAAGCACTAACGCTACTGAATTTGATGGTTCCAACAGAAATAATGATCAAGAAAAAGTAAGAGACCCATATAGCCAACGGGCGTACAATGAATACGACGAGTATCAAGATTTAGAAACACTTGATGAACATGATCAAGAAGATGACGAATAAATTCCAATGACCTCGAACGAATTCAATGAAAATAATAATTTAAGTAATAAGATTTAAAATAATTTTAATATTTTACTTTATGTATATGTAGGCATATATATCTTAAAAAAAATGATCTAATTCACTATTTTATTTTGGAAAAAAATACTTTTGAGTATTTAAATAATTTAGTTGTTTACTTTATAGTTTATACACTCAAACAGTATAATACGGTGTGCTGATTTGTATTTTTATATTAAAAACTTTTTGACAAGTAGCCTTTTATTATTATTATTATTCATTAGGCAACTATTTTAATTTTAATATGATCCCTAAAAAATATTAATATAAAACATAGTTTCAAGATGTGTACAACCAAACCAATTGTTTTATTATATATCCAATGAGAGTTTCCGTCATGACCAAGAAACCCAAAAAGCAAACGTAAAAAGGTGGGTAAGTGGATGTCGCTTTTCTGTACAGTAGATTACAAGTGGGTCACTGTAATGGATGGTGTTAAATTTGAATTTAATGATATGATATCATTGTATAATAAAAACGATTCTGAGCGAAAACGGTCAGTCAGCCTATGATATTACCAAGTATAATTGATGATATTATTGTGAATAAAGTAATTTATATATAACCTATTTACGGGAGCCTTTTTTCAATTTTCAATCCTTAGTTATAAAAGTTGAACATTTTATAAATTTTTAACTACAAAAAAATTATTAAACTTTGAATTTGATACATTTTGTCAAAATTTGAACTTTAAATGCTTATAAAAAAAAATTGTGCCTATGTATTTTTAATATTTTTCAACGGCTATTAGAACGATATATCAAGAGCCTTATATTAAATTTTCATGCTTTTTTACCCAACAAATAACATTTTATTGATATTTATAGAAAAAAAAACTAAAAAAATTGAAAACTGACAATGTCCGTAAACAGCTCAAAAAGAGTCAAAATATTTTCAAAATTGTATGGTGTATAAAAAATGAAAACATAAAAATTCAGTAAAATTTTCATGTATCTACAGTTATTCGTTTTTGAATAACAACAAAATAGCAAAATCATTACATGAGAAATCGAGTGAATATCAAATGTTGTATAAATATGAGTTTCAAACGCTCTTAAAAATTTAATTTGACTTTCTTGTAAGCATTTTTTTTTTTGATAAAGGTAGACAAACTTATGAGTAATCTTATATTACATTTTCAAATCTTAGATTAACCCTTAACTACCGACGTGTGGTCTGTCAGACCGCATCAAATATTTGTTTACAATTTACTATTTATACAGTGTTGTAAATTGTATTTTATATTGTGGTACCTTTAAATGATCGACGTTTAGCTAAGTTGACAATGTTTAATAGTCTTGTGTTTTATTTTTATCCTTGGAAATAGAACATTTATATTGAGAGCGGTCTGTCAGACCGTACGTCGGTCGCGACCGGTCGTCGGTATAAACTGCAGATCACAATATTGGTTATTTTTAGTCTTTCGATTATCTAACTACAGTAAAACTCGCTTAAGACGCTCTTTAAGGGACCATCTCTCTAGAACGTCTTAAGCGGGAAAGCGTCTTATGCGGGAATGAAACAAAATGATGTGGTTGAAATATCGAGTTAATTTTTTTATTATTAAACATAATTTAATGAGAAATACACTTATAAATTAATTATAATTACAATATACATACATACTTATATTTTTGTGCTACTGAATTTAATTTAAAAAAATATTATTATTACATACATATTTTATTATTGTTTATTAAAAAAATTATCTATTTTTGATTGTTTAAGGTTCTGACAATGCGTTTCAGCAAGAAAGTTTTCAATTTTATTAAGACAACCTAACATTTCTTCGGAATTTTCAACACAGGATAATACTTGCCGAATTTCCGATAAATGTTGCAAACCAGTATTTATTGTAGGAGTAGATACTGGAAAGTCTTGATCTTCTTCTTTTTGATCGTCGTCTTCTTTCTCATTGTCCACTAAGTTCGTATCAGCGATTTTTTCATAGGTTATTATTTCAAATAGGTATAGCGATAAAATAAAACGATAAGAACACGTGTAATACTAAAAATTCTATTTTTATTTTCACAAAACTACTAAAATTTATCGTAATCTGCTGAAAAAAAGAGCGTTCAACCCGATTAGACAGAGAAAAACTGAGCGTCTTAACAGGTGATTTTTAAATTGACTAGTATAGGAAATGTCTAGGGACCGACTAAAAACAGCGTCTTATGCGGGAAAGCGTCTTAAGCGAGAGCGTCTTAAGCGAGTTTTACTGTATTATAATATGTTTGTATCAAACGAGATAAGGATTTAACACATTACACATTTGATCAGTCGTGCCGATGCGTTCTACAGTTGTGTATCAATACGATTGTTTTTTTTTCAATATTCATTTATTTGTTCACATTTTTTTTTTTACAATGAGTGTTCCAAGTATAAGTTCAGTAGCAGTAAATTCAAATGATTTCGAAGCAATAATTGACCAATGGTTAGATTGTGAGAGTGATGTGGATATCGATAATAGTGACATAGTTTTAGAAAGTGAACATATGTATGCCTATATTTTTTATGCCTAAAAAAAATCGTCAGGTTGGTTCGTCATTATTCGGTTTTACAAAAGATATCTGCCTTTGAAATAATAGGAGCCTTCTATTAAATTTTCAAGCTTTTTTAATCAATACAATTTTATTGTTATTTATAGAAAAAAAAACTAAAAAAAATGGAAACTGAAAATGTCCGTACACAGCTCAAAATAAGTCAAAATATTATGAAAATATTATGGTGTATAGAAAATGCTAATATAAACATTCAGTCAAAATTGCATGTACCTACTACAGTCATTTGTTTTAGAGTTGCACCAAAAACCAAAATCGATTTTCTCGAAAACCGATTTTGCGTAAAAATTCCCGTTTTTCCTTAATTTTTCTTTTGTTTTTCACGTCGCGTTTGAAAACTACTGAGAAATTTTTACTTTTGACCCACCAAAGTACCAACTATATTCACTTTCCTATCAAAAAAGTTACTGTTGAAGAAAATTCAAGCACTTTTACTGTCCTAAAAGATGATGACAGACACAAAAAAAATTTAAAAAAACACACATCATTGTAAAATCAATACATTCATCGCTTCGCTCAGAATCTAAAACACACATCATTGAACAATCAATACGTTCATCGCTTCGCTCAGAATCTAGAATTTAAAAACTTAAAAATTTAAAAATAAAATATTTTAAATTTTATTTATATACTTGTAGTGATAAATACATTATAAGTGATGCCTTTCAAATAATTTACGATATTTCTTTCCGTATATTGTTTTTGAATTTCTAAAATTTTTAATGCAGTATCTTGATATATTTTTTTTTCAGTCTGCTTATGTATTGCTTTACATTCATTTCTGTAATCATCTGTTCTTGTTTGAACCGTTCTATAAGTTCCCGAAATGTTCGGTGACACTATCCAAGTAAAATGATGAAAACCACGATCCAATCTATATAGTATGCATTTTTTTGACCTACTTATTGTACACGCTAAGACACAAATAAATATATATATATATATATAAACACACACACACATCATTGTAATATCACAATAGTCATCGCTCCACTCAGAATCTAAAAAATACAATTATTTTCAAATAAATGAAATAATGTGCACAACAGAAATACTGTATCGTAAAACTACAATTATAATTCATAGTAATATTTTAAATTATACTGTATTTCTCATTTTCTCGTTGAATTTATCCTCATAATTTTGTATTTTTTTTTATCCAACCATTATGTTCTGTTCGCATTAAGCATTTAAAATATTAAATTACTACCTACAGTAGTTAATCACGAGGTCAACTGTAATAACAGCCCATTGTAGTACACCTTATTATATGTTTTATTAAAAAACTGTGCTTCAAAAATACAAGTGACTTCCTTAAATAATTGTGCAGTACATAAAATGTAGATTTTAATAGACCATTGAATGAGTCAAAGATTACTATTGTCACGACGTGGTATTTTGATTTTTGAGCTTCGTGTAACAACTTGATAAAAAGATAGTAAAAAATTTACATTTTAATCGGGGTGCGCATTGTTGTCTACTTGCCCCTCACTCCTCAACTATAACAATGTATTTTACTTTTTCAAACAAACTGGAGGTTTTGACTTTTGACGATTTTGGTCTGCAGAGTTTAAAATTATTATATTAACAGTTATCATTAAACGCGTACAAAAAATATTATTTCTCTTAACAAGAGGTAATTGAGGGTACAATTAAGTCCTCATTGTTTAAAGTTCTATGGAACGGATAGAGCACAATTTGCACAAACGATGGGTAAAAATCACATACCAACACAAGCGAATAGAGTAAGTTTATTTTTTTAATCCCACGTTTGCGGGCTAAACATGCCATTATTGTTATTGAACAAATAATCATCTAAGTATCTTTATAAACCAAATATTCACGTGCATAATGTTGGCCCCTCTCCAAGAAAAATATATTCGACAGTTATGTTGTGCTGTTAAAGTGATACACAACAATTAAAACAAAAGCTTTTAGGTACTGGCAGAATTACAACAAAATTAGGGAGTGCTCCAATAATGTCCCACAAATCATGCTCGAAATTTTCTAGTACCCAAACATAAAATTGTCCATCAAAAAGTTGTGCTCTTAGAGTATAATGGAAAGCGCATAACTTGAAAAAAGTTCTACCAACGAAAATAAAGTCAAACAAAATTTGGCAGTGTTCAACAATGTCCAATAAATTGGAACACCACCCAATTTTAATTTAATGCATGGCCATTTATATTCAACTTTTTGGTTATCTATTCCTAATGTATCATTAGTGGGTTACCAAAATCTTCAGACTAGTAAGTTAATTCATTGACAAACAAATAAACAATGCACATAATCATAATTCATAAATATATCATATCAGATTATCATCAACAATCAACAATTAATGATTAAAATACTAGAGCACGGATTTATATGCATTAAAAACCAACCAAATGAGCGATACAAATATACAATATATTAAATATGCATAAATATATTAACTAAAATGTTGAAATATGCATGAAAGATAAAAATTATGCATAACAAATTAGCAAAAAATTATATTTTTTGAACATTTAATTAAAACAATGTATTTAAAATTATGTAACACTACTATATAAATACTTTTCTTATTTTTTTTCTGAAATAATGTCAACGGTCAATGGTCGTAATCGATATTTTCTTATCTTCTTATCTACGTTTTTTTATTTCACCGATTATTGATGTAAGGTCATCTTTGGGAAAACCGATTTAAAGGCTTATTTTACAATTATAATTGCATATTTCATCTTTTGGTACATACTTCGATGTCTTATTAGACATTTTTGAAATATACAAGTATATTTATTAATTTATTTTTATATTATTTGAAACAATAAAAATTTAATACTTTTTTCTTATATTATAACAGTGGGTATATTTTTCAAAATTGTCTAATAAGACATCAAAATATGTACTAAAAGATGAAATGTGCAATTAAAATTGTAAAATAAGCCCTAAAAATAGAAAAAACGGGTAAATGTAAAAATATGTAAAAATAATATGCATTAAAAAAGTTTCATTTTTTAAATCGTTATATGTCATGAAACAAATTTTTTGCTCACTTAGCATATTATCATAATATCAATCAGAAAAATACACTCTAATTAGAGCAGGTTATTAATGTGATTCGCTAAAAAATCACGATAATTCCCACTGTTGGTATCTATTTTTATTATAAATTACCAAGGTGTACCTATCACATAATAGTTTATAATTTTATTATGTGTGGTCCGATAACACTAATTTTCCGCCAACGACCATACCACGTTGAATACACCAGTTCTCGTCTGATCACTGAAGTTAAGCAACGTCGGGCGTAGTTAGTACTTGGATGGGTGACCGCTTGGGAACACTACGTGCTGTTGGCATTTTTTTTTCTAAACACACATAATATATAAATGATAATAATAATAACCCTTGGTAAATAAAGATTTCGTACTTTTATATTATATTTTGTTTTTGCGATATTGGCCAAAACTCACTTACGTTAACGGTAACATGTCTGTACCTGTATAGAAAGCAAAAAATACATAGTACAAATATGTACCATTTTTTATTTATAGTTCCGACTCAACCATTAATTAAGCATAATAACTTTTTATTTATATGTAAGAGTATTAACCAAAAAAAGTTGACAAAATATAAAGCGATTGCATACCGATATAATCATTATAAAATGATTGTCGGTTAGAATAATTATATATTATAATAATCTACCCGTCCGTCCTACACTAACATTATGGTTGGCCCAACACGGTTCGTGGTGTAGCTAAAAAAAAAATCGTGTCAATGTATTTGTACATATTTTAATTAAACAACTTATGTGAGATATTATATTACATTTTCAAGCTTTTTGACGGAGGCCAAACTTTTTTATAAACACTTCATTGTGTATAGATAATTTTACTTTAAGACTTAACCTATAACAGTGCAATGTTTAAAGTTTCTATACGATTAATGTTTTTTTAATAACAAAATAACAAACATTGTTAGAAATCTTAGTTACGCATTTGAATATCTAGTACCGTAAAAATATAGAACTTCAATCGCTCAGAAAAAATGTATGTAGCTTTATGTCTTTACGCTTAAACTTTTTTATTTCCCGGAATAAAAGCTTCCATGGGAGCTTATATTAAATGTTTAAACATTTTACTTAAAAACAAAAATTTTATCATACATTAATCGTACTCGTATAGGAAAAATTAAATATAAAGATGTAACATATTTTGGAAATAATCTTCCTTATGCGTCTAAACAATTTTAATATAAATACATTTGGTGCTATTATTATAATGGATAATATAATTACATGAAATATAAAATTATGATTTTTCTTGTACGTTTTATATATAATACAATTTTTGTTTTTAAATAAAAAAGTTTAAACATTTAATACAAGTCAGCAGGATATTAATAGTGAATCGGCCTGCATAATATGTTATTTATATATTTGCCAAACTTGTTTAAATACATATACGGTCGTACCTTAACGCTGATCACTTCCGACGTACACTATTTAACACACACAAAATACACACAACCTACTAAAAATTCATATAACTTTTCTTTATTTCAACTTCTATATTATTTAAAGTTGGTTATAATCAACAATTAAACCATTGTATTTGATGATTTAATGATTTTCATATCCAGCAAATATACGATAGTCAAATATAAATAATACTATGAAAAGTTTTTTTGATTAGTAAGGAAATGGTTTTAGATTTAAATCATTAACTAACTATATAATATATAAATAGTTACTTCCCTGTCCCCATTTGAATAACGAAATTAACGATTTTATACTATATTGTTTGTCTAAATTGCAAAGCTTAAATATAGACTGTGAACAACAATTTTTTTGATATTATATTTTTTACTAAAATTGCGGTTTAATATAATATCCTAAAATACAAACGTTATATCTAACCCTTGTTAGTGACACGTCATGATGGATATTGAAATATTTTTGAAGGATTTATAACCAAATTAACTGTTGTTATTCTATGACTTATAAATAGCCACCAATGTCGAATTTTCCGGACATGCAAGTATGCACTGCATGCTTAAGAATAAAAACATAATTTATAAAAATATAAAAATAATTTTATCATTAATAATATAGTATTTATTATATTACGTATTTAAAAAAAAAATCATAATGTACTGTCTGAACGAATTATAAGTTATAGTCCATTAATCGTAAATAATTGTAAATTCATCTTGGTATTTTTAAGTGGACCATTCCCCGTGAGGCGAGAAGCTGTTGATATTTGGGGAGCAGCCCCCCTCACTAATCACGGCCTAATCGATCACGTCTTCAACAGTTTCTCGTGGAGTTCCGGTCAATTTAAAAATTCCGGGATTAGGTATATATAATAAATAATCACCTACCTACAGTTCAAAGTTTAAAATATTACAGTTTATCTGACCCGATTTCGTCAAGTGAGTATGAACCCGCACCTTATTTTTTATTTTCACACATAAACCAAAAGCATAAAAATGACAGAAGTTTGTATGTATAAATACATGTTAATTACTTACTAAATAATTGATGAAAAAACCTTTGAAAAAAAAGAAAATGTGAGGGGAGGAGCAGTGGCCATTAACGATGGAATAGTGCAATCATTACACCACCGGCCACCAAAGTAGGTTAAGTATTTTTAGGAAATTAAAATTTTGAGATTTTTCCGTAACAACATTCGTAATGAATACTGCTTGGTGTTAAAAACTAACCAGCACGCTCATTGAACTCCGTAAGTTTAGTAATAATATTGATCTTTACGTATGTTCTATACTATAGAACAGACTGCGTGGCATCTGTATAAGCATATAATATATTTACGTTAATGCATTATATGTTATTACGTATACTTATTACGACTTCAGTCTGCAGTCTGCAGATGATTGAACATATGGTACGATATTGTTGGGAAACTATAGATTTTACTGCCGGTTGGTGTTAGCGTTGTAATAAAATTTATTTAAAAAATCATTTTCGAATAAACGTTTAACCAATCGTAACACAAATACATCCAAAATACAATTTTATTTAGTTTATAATATTATATTGTGCATTTTATTTTATTTTTTCTGAGACCGAGATAATACTTTTGGACACAACGTAAAATTAATAATATTTTCATACTTGGCATTTTGGCCATCGTTTATTTTGTACATAAGGACCAAGTTCACATTGACCGATTTCCTATTTTGACCTTAACACACATTGAGTTTATTATTTACTATTATATAGATATTGAAAGTTACATTAGTGTAATAAAAACTATTTCCGTTTAATATCAGTTTTTAAAGGATGTCTGCGTTAGATAATGGCGACTAAATATATATCATACAGCTCACTATTACAAAACTGCACTTCCGATTTCTAATTTTGTAGTTTCATATAGACTAGATTAGGTTATCTATAGTTAAATATAAAATGAGAAATAAGGCATATATTTATTACTGTGCCCTATATAATATTATGTTTACTTTATTTTTAAACAGAGCAATATTACTTGATAGTTTTTAAGGAAACTGCAATCTGCAGTCAGCTATATATTGGGGAGAAAAATACAGGAAAATTGATATACCTAACAGTATTCAAGTGACTCGCCAGTGTGTGACAACTGACAAGTAAATGGACTGTTGATAATACTGTTAGTATTAAAGGATATTGACGTATATAATTATAGTCATTCCAAACTAGAAATTGTATCGCCCGTATATAAAATGTATGATTTATTTTTAATTTGAGCACTTTTGCACGAGTTTTGTGGAGTTTTGATTACAAACAACTCAAAACACAACTTAAAAGTAATATAATATCACCCAACAAAACTCTGAGACTGTAGGACTTTGGTTAATCAGATTTTATAATAGTAATAATATTTATTTGAAATAAAATTATAAATATAGTTTATAAAAATAGTAATAAGATAAAATAAATTAACCATTTGTTGTCTTTTTAAAATCAAAGCTAGTACTAAAAAGAGAGAGTTAATTTCCTAAGAAAACTAAAAACTGGAATTAAAGCAGTAGTAAGTTAAAGAATTTACCAAGTTATATAGCTACATTTTGATTCTTTTACATAAAGCTGTTAGTTATAAATCATAATACAAAATACCTTTTTTACTTCAGTTGAAATAAAACCAATATTGAAAACCACTTCGTCCACTTGTTAATGAAACAGTTTCAGATTTCGTTATCAAAATTAAAATCCGTCCAACCTAAGTCCTATGGTATTTTCAGGCGATTAGGTCTAAATACTACATTGTGATGATGATGATGTCTGCTGTCTCTTTATAAATATCCAAAGCGCACCTAGGTATATATGAGAATTAGAAATACATTTTTAATTTAAAATACGTATTTAATGAAAATCAGCGGTTCTGAAAATAGTAAGTAGACCTATATTAACCTATGCTAGTGGTACAACCAGTATTTTATAATAATATATGTCATATTATGCCGTATTCACAGAAGGTTTAGCATTAATGAGTTAAAAAGTGAAGTTTATTTTAAATAGGTATTTACCTAACTTATTTTTTCCATGATGCAGGAACAGAAACTAATCAGTTAATTAATTTTAAAATCATGTTAATTGTTTTTTAACATAAACCCCATATACGTTAAATAATAAATATGTTTTGTTCAATGTTTCCTACAAATTGTTATTTTTATATGAGTATAAAAATATGTATAATTTATTGATTATTATAATGTCACTTGCCGAGTTGTAAAATACTAATTTGTAAACTGTTGAATTGTCGAATGCAGTGTTTCTGGATTGCAATTATAGGGACCAAAATAATGATCCTATTTAAATTATTATAAATATAACTTAGATAATAATATAAATAGAATAAAATGTCTATAGAACATTACAATTTCAACCAAACACATTATAATTTCAAATTTCTCGATATGTACACTACTTATAACCAAGTTTTACTTATAAAGACTAAAGAGACGTTGGTGGCATGATGTCTTATTAGCATAAATAATTAATCACTTTTGTTAGTAAGAGTCTATCATTGTCATATATATCGACAGAATATACAAATGAGTTTATAAGAATAATAATAGCTATAATTTAAATTCGTATGTAACATAAATTGAGACTACAATAATAGGTAATCGTTCGTAACTTTTTCTATTAAACTATATTACTAATTTCTATAAAAAAAGAAGATCAACAAAAAATGGTTAGGTAGTTGACCATAGGTTTTAAATGTATAATATAGTTGTCGACGCCAGATTATATTGCAATTTTTAATTGCCATTGCACCACTATACCGTACTACTATACCGCACAACACGGTGTAGGTCATCGGCCTATATTTGCTGCCACCGACTGTCACACACACAAACACACACACCCATTATTATGTGCTTATTTTTATATTGTATTCTTTTTTATATTCTTGTGATATAAATTATATAATATGTAGATTATGCGCAATCGGCTCCGACGAGCCGGTCGGCGAATCATTACCACGGCCGACAAATCTGGCTTAGCTCTTAACTGCCTAAAGTATTTGAAAACAAAGTCTTGTTTAAGGCTTTGTTTCTTTTGTCTTTTCTTGTGTTTATTTGACGTTTGTGTATTTATTTATTTATCTATTTATTTATTCATACTGTGCGCGAGAACAAGATTTTTCATTTTTATACTAATTATGTGTTCAACGTTGTACGTCGCAACTTGCAAGTGATGTAGCAAAAAATACGACAAAGTGACGCCATATAGGTGACGCCCAATGTGGGGTTCGAACTCATAACTAAAAGATTAAGAGCCTCATGCTTTACCGACTGACCTAGCCGGACAAGACAACGACCTTACTTTTTTCTAATTTTGTCTTTACCTTTTCTGTCAATAGCATTACTCTTATTTTTACTGTACCAACCTTTATTTTTGTTTTTGTGTATTTACTTCATCGAATTTGCGTATTGTGCTTATACATAGATTGTAATTATTCTATTCAGTTAAAAAAAAAATGTTACTTGATTTTTGAGAAAGTTAAAAGGACGCTATACCCGCATGTGTTGTCTCCGTCTTACAAATGTACAACATAGCAAAATACTGTTTTGCGCGGAACAACTATGCTCCCTCGTTATTTATAGTAAAATTACCAAAATTTCACAACGCATAGAGAACAATTTTATCTGTATCCGTAGCGTTTTTATTATTTGGATAACATAAATAAAATTAAAGTTACCGGTTTGAGAACATTGGGATTTTAGATAAGTTTTTTTCATTTAATTATTAAAAACTATATTGGTAAATGCTATCAAGAAATTAATAACCCTACGACACAGATAAAGTTGTTCCCTATGCGTTTTGGTATTTTGGTAATTCTAAATTTCTACTATAAATACCAATAGAGCATAGTTGTCCCACGCAAAACAATTTTTTGCTATATGGTACATTTGTAAGACGGAGACAACGCATGCGGGAATAGCGTCATTTTAAGTAACTTTTTTCTATTTAACTTGTAACTTTTAAAAGTTAAAAAAAACTGTTAACTTTCAACTCGATTAACTTGACGAGTTAAAAAAATTAGTGAATTTGCCCAGCTTTGCATTATATATATTATGTATACCGTGTGTGCGCACTAGACTTGAGTACCTATCAATATACAGGACAAAGAGAACATTATACCACCAAGTGCTGCAATGAATAGTAACAATACGGTATTCGGTACAATACAATAGGCGCCTTTGTATTATGTATAACACTTATTCATCCCGGTTTATATTCGTGGCGGCATTGTGGGTGAACGGCGATATTACATTATATCGTCCATTAGTCATCAGTATATCATATTATAATCATAATTAAATATATGCAAGAAGATTATTTTAACGCATAGCTGTCAGGAAATATCTTAGAAAAAATACAAGGACTTTTATTATTTTTTTAAACAATTTTATTTACCAATTTAATATTATATTCCCTAGACGTCTGCAGCAGTCCGACGATAAAAAAAAATCTCCACGAATAATTCGATTTTAAGTTGAAACGGAGTGTGACGACGTACGACGTACATGCACAAAGTTATTATAATAATTATTGCCATATTTTATTGGTTAATAATAATAATAATAATAATAAGTTTTTCAAATAATAATAATATTATCTGTTAATACACACGAATATAATAATATTGATATTTTGTTTTTGTTTCTCACTGCATCTGCTCGTGCGTCTTATTCAGCACGTTTAATAACGGCGTGCGTCGCATGTTAATAATAATAGTAATAATAATAATAATAATAATAAAATAAAAAGTGTTTTATAGACTCTATAGTCCGCTGCAGCAATAGTCGCGCAGATAAACAATAACGTAATTTACTGCGTATAATCACGGGTATTGTATATAAGTACTCAGAATCACTGCGCACTGCATATCAAAATATAATATTATGTCGTGTCGCCGCGCATCGTATCAATCGTATTTAAAGCGTAAATTATAATATTATATTTTGTGTTGGAAACAACGCACCGTCCTCACACTACATTTACTGTCCGATAGCCGATTTCGTCGGACGTCCGCCCGGAACAGTTATACCATAATCGAATAACCGGCAATCGTCGACCGTTGTGCAATATTCGGAAAAACTTTACGAAATGAAGACTGCCGCTACGACGATATTGTTGGTTTTCACCTTTTCCGTCCAACACTCGTTTTCGGCCGGCAAGTATTTTACGTCTACACTATAATATTATACCTATTATACCTAGTATTACCTACCAGCTATGACCGGCACCCAACCGCGATGTACCATGATGTCGTCACGACGTCACGTTGAAGTTGTTGAATTAAAATGGAACCGCGATTCCGATATTCATTTTTACGATGTCTACTATAGTATTATTATACCTATTAATTATTTTATGGTAATTTATAATAGTTCTTATACATTATTATAGAATACGATAGGTTATACATAGGTACCTACTGTTGTACAATGTATACCTAGCCAAGAAGTTACTTACCCGTTCAACTTTCTGAAAGTAGCAGCTGCACTAATATTTTTAAGGCGATTTCTGTACATTTTTATTTTTCACTAAATCGCTTAGTTTTAATTTCTTAGCAGAAAACTTTTCTAGACATTTTGTGCAAATAGGTATTGAACAAAATGGTTTTTGATTATTAATGGCGTTTAAAGTTTAGACGAACGGAGACTTGGATCCGGATCCATATACGAAATCTTAAAAAGAACCCTTAAACAGTACATTATCGATGTACATACTAATATACTATACACTAATACACTAATACAATAATACACGTCATATGTACTTATTTAATTTTCACGACCTTCTTGTACATTGTAATAACTCTTATTAGGAGCCTTTCCTCACACCCCAAGGGTCTGAGAATTTCGACTATTAGTTCCACCAAGTAGACTATTAGACTTTTGCTTGGTTTTGACTCCTTGTCACAATTATTTATTTCACTGTCTACATTTGCTTTAACTTTAAACATTTATAATAATAAAAACAATAATAACAATAATAATCATACACGACGTCACATCTCATTTAGAAGTGAACAATTTTTCTCCAAAAACGAAATAACAACTACGATGAAAAAACAAATACAGTCAACCGTTTGATTTATTATAATAATAATTTATCGTCTTAGACCACAGTCGTGTTATGCAAACACTTTGACGTCTGCAATTGTCAAACCAAAATAGCAAAAACGTACTTTAAAATAAAAAGCAAAAAAATCTGTCCCGTTAAAATGAATCACTCCGTACGCGCTTTCACCTACATAATTTAATGGCTTTTGACTTTGTGCACCCCGCGCCCGTCCATCATGGCGATCGCCGATCACACAATAATAATGATAAAGTGTTCAACTGTACAGGGGACTTGGAAAGCACGTTAAACCATTGTTGTAACACGGGAAAAACGTGGAGCGTGGAAAAAAAATCTTGCAATATCACTCTGTCGTTCCCTTTGTTCAATGTCAACGTCGAACACAATACGATGTGTCTGACCACGGTCGGGGCGTGTTGTTTGCAGTCGTTGAGGTATGTATATTATAGTGTAACGTAATATATTATTATTGTAAAACCTCAGCTTTTGAATTATTTTATTTATTGCTGTTCCATGATAGGTAATAATAATATATACAATACTTAGGTATATTGCCATTATTATTTTTGACGATTTGAGCGCGAAATTGTGTTGTTCGGAAAACTGTCGCTCGTTTTGGATATACTTACGCATCTATAATATTTCTCGAAAATACGTAAAAAAAAACTTTAAAATGAAAAATAAAGGCTAAAGTATTTTAACAATTTAACTCTACTGTCTATTTGGTTCTGTAACACGATGGTGGAAGTTAGTCGTTAGTTTTTGTCAATATTTGTGAAACTATACATTAACCATGAAAGATAAGGAGTAATTCGCATATTTTTAAAAAAGAATAAAAATATACAACTTAGTGGTTTTGAAAGTTTTACAATAAAATTTCGATATTATTTGTTACAAAAAAAATATCACTAAATTGCCACTAATAATGTCCAATCTGTGATGCAGTGTAAAATTAAGACTTCTGGGGACTCAACATTTTTTGGATCTTTTTATACTATTTAATTAAAGTTATATTATTATATTATTATTATTATTATCATTAATATCAGTACTTGTGCCTTTATAGATAATTTAAATTTTTAACTAATTTTCAGTTTTTTTTTTTAGTTTAATCTATTATGCAATTTTTTTTTTAGATAAAAATGCTTGACAATTTAATTTTTTCCTTATAAGTAGCGTTTCATATATCAATTTTATTAAAAATATCATTAATACATAGTTACAATATTTTAATAATCGTTTTCTTATAAGTTAACATTTTTAGAAAATTCAGCTAAATCGAAAAAATGGTTTTATTGTTAAGGAATCATATAAGATTTAAAAATGTAGTAAAAAGTTCTATATAATAATTATTTCTTAGAAAAATATAAAATTTTATAATTTAAATCCACTTTTATTTTTTATGAGCGTCTGATAATTTTATGAAATAGCATAGTTATGATAGGTACCTACAAGTACCAACTATAAAATAAAACTATGAAATTACAATTTCTTATAAAATAATATTAGTTTTTTGTTGTATATCAAAAATTATTATCCGTAAAACTTAAAAATTACTTCTGTTACTTAAAGTATCATTTTCTACAGTGAAATTTTCTAAATATACTGACAAATTTTAAGCTATTTTATGCTATAGACATTTGAATTTTTTTTTATTGCATTTCAAAATGTTTATACACTTTTTAGGCTCGGTGAATAATCTTGAAAATATAATAATAATATAATATATTCCACATTAACTTTTCTTATTGTAATATTTAAAAATATTAAAAATACATAGGCACAGTTTTTTTTGTAAGTGTTTGAAAAAATCACAAACAATTCAAATGATTTTATCTCTTAAAAATTACAAAATGTTCAATTTGTAAAGCTGAGGATTGAACATTTAATACAAAATCCCTCTCAAGTTTTCCTTTCATCATTAAAAAATAACAAAATAACATTGTTCTTTATAAACATTTGAATTTCAGTTAATACTGACGAAATTGAATATTTAAATGAAGGACAACGTTTTTAGTTTTTTGTTGTAATTTAGAAACTATTAACCGTCACAGGGACTTGATACTTGTTACCATTATGTATATCATTATTTTCTAACCACAATATTATGACTAATATTAGATATTTATACCACAAACATGCAAAGCTGGGCATTAACGAGTTAAAAAGTTAAAGTTAAATTAAAAAGTTAATTTTTTTTCAACTTTTTAACTAACTAGTTACTTTTGGCTTTGTATTAACTTAACTGTTAACTTAATAAATTTCTTTCTTAATTAATGTGAAATTAACTCGTTAATTTTTCATTTTAATAAGTAAGTTAAGTTCATTTATTTTGTTTTTAATTTTATAATATTTCACTATTTCAGTCTATTTTGTTTTCATGTCAAAAAATATGTATCGTAAATTATTTAAAGTTAAAAATTTATATTATTCGAATCTAACTTATATGGAAATACTGTATGATGTATTAACACTATATCCTATAATTTAGTTTTGGGTTGGAAAAATTATGTACGCTATCGTTGTATAAACAAATTAATTTTTTTTAACTTAATAAAAAGTTAACAAAAAGTGTGAATTAACTTTTAACTTAACTGAGTTAACCTAGAGTTAAATTAACTTTTAACTTTTAACTTTTTGTTATTGGTGCATATTAACTTAACTTAACTGAGTTAAAAAAAATCATGAACTTGCCCAGCCTTGCAAACATGAATATATTTATCCTTATAATCGACTTTATCGATATCTGTAAAAATAAACTAAACAATTTAAAATTTTTTTAAATAACTCAAAAAGAGTCAAAATATTTTGAAAATCTCATTATGTATAGAAATTTGGTGAACATTTTAAGTATCTGTGGTTATATGCTTTTGAGTTAAGTACAATAAAATAAGAAATTATTTCGATGAGAAACGGTTAATTTATGGATAATATCCAATTTCGTAAAAATGTTGTTAGCTTAGAAAAAATTCCGAGGAATCTTGTATTTCATTTTCAAACCTTGGGTATAAAAATAAAAATGTTATGAATTTTTTTTTTTTTTTTATTGAGCCTGAGCCCGGCAACTAAGGCCATTAGCTATTTTTGTTTATTGTTTGTATAGGTTTTTTGTTGGTAGGAGGAGGAACACGTGTGTGTTTGTTTTGGCAGAATTTTTGATTTGGGCACCCGTAGGTATCTGCCATGCCCGGGTGGTGGATGGCGGCACTTGTTCTCCGGACACCGTGACTTGCCCGAAGAAAAATGCCACCCATGGCCACTCCGTCCCTGTTATGAATTTATAACTCAAAATAATATCCAATTTTTCATAATTTTCACAAATTTTGTCAAAAAAAATAAAATAAAACAATACAAAAATTAAACTCACTTTACAATAAGTGATCACTTCAAAATACAATTCTGAGTGAAAATGGTCTGCAGCCTATATTATAAAAAACATATTTAATCATATATTATTATTTATATTGATACTAACCTTTTCACTGCTACGTTTTTTTTTAAATATCTTCTGACTGCTGAATTGATTTGAACATTACGCAGTTTCAGCACTTTGGTAACCACCAAAAATAATAATAGATAATAAGGTTTATCATTGCTACTAATAAGAGCATAGTAGGTAATTTATTTTACTATAAGTAATATAGTATGTTGAACTAATTTTTTTCAAAATGTAATAATTACCCACGAATAATATTTTTAAATTACAAAAAAAAATACTTAAATCGTTGTGGATCGTTTAAGTATCTACTTTTGATCATATTTGAGTATAAAATATTTATAAAAAAAAATGTAGTCCATATTTTATTATTTTGATATTTTGGTTACAATAATAAATACTTATCGGAAATCTTGTATTACATATTCAAGCGTTAGCTATACAAATTAAAATTTCTATACATTTTAAGCTAAAACATTTTTACACCAAGTCCTTTTAAAATTAATTAAAAAATAGTAGCTTCATTGTTTGGAAAAATACTGAGAATTTTTTCTTTTGACCTTCCATAGTATCAATTAAACCCAATTTGTTAAAAGAAACCACCTTTTAAATTGAAAATCTAAGCATTTTTTCAACAAGGTACTTTATAAATTATTTATTATTATTATTATTTATTAAAGTGTCTTCAGACTCATAAAAATACACAGTACACACGTTATAATGAAATCAATATATTCATTGCTCTGCTCAGAATCTAAGATAACTGAAAAAATGTAGAATATTACAAAACACCAGTTTTAAACAATATCAATTTTATTTGATGTTGTAATTCAAAAAGTAATAGGCTTGATATTTACACCAAAAATTATTATTGATATAATAGATTTTCTAGGCATGAAATAATAATAATAAAAAAAAAAATGTTTTTTTATTGAGTATTGACATTTGGAATTTAGGAATTAAAAAAAAAGTATTTCGTTGATGACATAACAATGCATGTGACTATACATATATTTTGTATTAGTGTTAGGTATAAGTTAACATTTTGTAGACATAATAAAACGTATAATGACAATTTCTCCTAAAACGACTGTTATTAATTAGGTGCTTAAAAAATATCAAACGTAAAAACTTTAAACATTCCACTATTACATTCTTTATCATACCTACAAAATTCCATTTCTAATATATTAAAATTTATAATTTTAAGCTATTTATACAAAGAGTCGACGTACTTTGCAGTTTATACACCCTTCTACGCTGTCGGTATTGATTTATATGTTTACACAAATAATATAACATATAGTATATACTATGTTTTTGGAAAAAATATAAGTTTAACCTATCATAAGTAGATATGTGGAACTTACCGGTACACATTTTTTGGTAATTTTACCAGTAAAATTTACGTTAAATTTGGTAAATTGGTAAAATTTGTAAAAAAAAATGTGTACCGGTAAGTTTTACATATATATTTATGATAGGTTAAACTTATATTTTTTCCAAAAACATAGTATATAGGTAATATATGTTATATTATTTGTGTAAACATATAAATCAATACCGACAGCGTAGAAGGGTGTATAAACTGCAAAGTACGTTGACTCTTTGATCCTTCTAAAAACATTTTTATGAAATGTGTAGATGTAGGATGAATTTTTTTTAATTTTTACTAACTACAAACCTATATCTAACCTAAATTTTTCTATACGGATATTATACGACTATACACTAAAATATAGTGTCTGTCCTTATAGTCGTATAGGCTACTCTGGCTTCCTAAATAAAAGTTATTATACAAGTAAAAACATTAAAAATGAGGGGGGGTCACTCGATTTTATGAACGGTAAAAAAAATTTACCCGGTAAAATGTACTTAAATTTACTCTTACCCGTAAAATTTACGGGCAGATTTACCGAGCTCCCATCTCTAACCATAAGTACTAAAATGTACAAATAGAAAAATAAATTATAAATATAGTTATGTAAATAAATTATAAAATATCCTCAGAAATAGAGCCGTATTCATCATTATAGCTATACTAGTAGATACATAATATAGTATACCCATGTTACATATGGTATATGTTCCATGTACCGTAGGAACTGTCCACTATACAATATCGTTTGTTCATTTTCGTAGATTTTCGGTATGAACGTGTCACAAAAGTCAAAGCATCAGCATTATTCAAGTCAAATACTCAAATATGCTTGATAAACATATGTCAGTCGTCGCCCATCGGAACACTTATTATTCGTAAGAGGCTCGCTCATTTGATTATTAGTGTACTTTTGTACTTGGTATAAGCATACTTGCAGTCGTGGAAACCGTGGCTAATAACACGAGTATAATATACCAGCTAGATAAACTTTTAAAATCTAAGTTACACCTTATTAAACGTCTGCAAAATAGTTACACGACTTAACTCCATAGGGGTTTTTTTTAGAACAGTGTACAAAATATGTACATTTTACGGTTGTGTATTATTTTTGCTTTGTTATAATATTATTGCAGTGTGTGTTTATATTTTGTAAAACCCAAGTTAAACCTTGAATACAATTTGTCGGATTTTAGAGGGCATAATATATTATGAAATAAAATGTTTGTACCTCGACGACTAGTACCTAAATGTATAATTTATCCAAAAAAAGAGCCCGCATGTCTATTAACATTATGTGTAATATTATTAAATATCTATTACCTATACCTACGTTTAAAAAAAAAACATACTACTTATAGTAATATCTATATCGTTAACGACTAACGTACAAACGACAATAATAATAATATTACAATATGATAGTCGGTATCCGATAATATAATCGATATTACTTTACTATACCGTGTGGAGTAGTGGCATATATTATTACGTCAATTTTATCAGTGAAAACTGCAGTGCGCCATTACGTAATTGCAGTTAATCTCATGCAGATTAGGTTAGGTCACTTCTATTACTTAATAGTATCATTAGTAAAAAATAATTTTTACAATCATTAGAGAATAAGCTTGAACTATAATAATAAGGGTTAAGTAATTGTTATATTATATTAATATTTTTAGATACTAATAGTTATAGACGCAAGCAATCTCTCCATATAGAAAAGTGCCACACGATCGGTGCCAAATAAATCTCTGGGAGAGTAGGACAATATTATTGTAGTGGAGCTCCGTTAATATTACTGAATGGCTAATGAGTTAATTTTAAAATTCAAACTTAGTTTCTGTAGTTACTTCTTATCAATATATGTGGAAATAATAATATATTGGTTACAGAAAATATTTATATTTATTCAAAAGGTATGGTCTTAATTTAATTCAAAATGTTTTGTCCACCGTTTGTAGTCATTATTTCCCAATTATTTTGTAAATGTAGACTATTCCACTGTGCACCACAATCTATCAAATATTATCAAATTATGTATGCACATTTTATATCTTTACCTTCGTTAACAATATTTTTTTTTGGACTTAAAAATTAATGACAAATAATTGTTGGCTGTAAAAGGACCAAATTACGTATTTTATACACGCAAACAAAACAAAATATTACGTCATATACCTACATTATATTAGAGTCGATAACGACCGTCATACTGTCGGGCTGTCATTATGAATTCGCTGGTGCAGTAAATAGAGCCATTTCGCAGTAGACGGTGAACTGTTATGTTGGCTCGAGTGACTAAAATACAATGTAGAATTATACACCGTATTATAATCATTGCGAAAATAATTTTCAGTGATGTTTTGAATTGTCGAGATTTAATTCGTACGAATAAAACTTTAAGCTGGCCTTTTGTTCACAGCACAATGTTCACATTGTACTTTCAATTTAAAAAAAACACATTGTTTTAAGTTTTCTCCGTACTCAACTACATGCAACGTAGAAAAAGGCTTTTTGAAACATAAACGTTATATTAACGGAACTATTGTTGTACTAAAAATTATCGAAATATGCATGCGTATATGCAGTATATGCAGTAAAAATTGGCAAAATATGATTCAATATATGCCGCTACATTTTTAAACTATTTACAATTTTGGTATTAAAAACTCAAAAATAAGTAGGTACCTACATAATAAAAAGAATTTATTTACTGGTTTACTAATTCGAATATATATTGATTTATACATGGCCACTATTACTTGCATGTTTTACTTGCCATTTTTAAACTATCGTGAAATAAAATAACTTTATTTTTAAAAATACTGACTGCACATTTAGGTACTGGGTTGAGAATTAACGAAATAACGTGATATGATGCGAACGCTGTAATAAACGAACATGAATCTACTGATTTTCATTTCTTCGTACAATCTAGAATGTAGATGTCAATTAGTTTTACCATAGTTTTGTCAAGAAAGGAACTCATAAAATCTTACGTACCTACCTCCGTACCATATGCGAAAATAGGGGGGGGGGGGTATTAATAGGGCCAAGCCTCTACTAACAATTTTAACGGTCCTCCCAAACATTTTCTTATTTTTTTTTAAGCTTATTCTTTATTATTTTAGTAGGGCTTGGGCTTCAGCCCCTCTAAATCTCAAACACTATTTTAGCCTGCATAAATGTGGTAAAAATTGCTCAAATATGCACTTTTTCTAAAATTTGACGAAATATGCAAAACTATGCTAGTTCAAACTTTGTATTTAATTTTGCCATATCATAAGACACATTTATAACTTGAATAATCTTCGACCACTAAAAAAAACACGTAAATGTAAAAAGTCCCGAACCCTATAGTGTTATGTCATAAACGTCTTTCAAAACAATGTGAAATGCAAAAAAATTCCACATACCCAAGGCAAGTCGTTAAAATATGTCCGAGCTCACCTAAACTTCATTAACAAATCTCAATACACCGCACTTGGTATATTTTTATTTAAATACGACAAATTAGTGTCACGTTCAAATTTAAAAAACAACAACGCAAAGAAAATTACAAATTGAAACGAAAGATTGGTACAATATAATATGTCTCAGCTGGCTTTTGATTCTTGTGGACAATGGAAACTTATCATTGCCCGTCATAAAAATAGGGATGTCCCGAGTGCGTCCCATTTTTAATTTTTACCTTTTTTATGGCCTGAGTGCATCCGCAGTCTTATCGATAAATTATATTAAATTGCCCGAATGCATCCGCAGTCTTATCGACAAATTTTATCAAATAGTCCGAGTGAGTCGCACGTCCGCTTCGGTCCGCAGCCAATACTTTTTACGAGACACAACCGACTATCGGCTATTATAGTACAAAATATGTACAATAATATAAGTAATTTTTACAACCACAGTGGCAACTGTGGAGAACCACGTTTTATTTTAACATCGATAATAAACGAGCACCACGACAGCTCATTTAGGTCAATAAGTGTGATTATTACTGAATAGTCAACTGACACACGATGTAGTGAAATTAGACTGAAGTTTAAAGTGTTAATAATAAACTTAAAATTTAATATTCAAAATGTTCAAAAAATATAAAAATGAATTATAGATAAGTTCTTACTGGAAGAAAAAACAATATTATAAAAATGTAGTAAACTCACCCAAACTTAAAATGTTGAAAAATTGGCGTAAACTATAATAATAAAAAAAAAATTAAATGTAACTATGAACTAGGGTCTAGGATGAATCCGGGCTACGTAAAAAATATGATCTATTTTCTTGGGACGCACTCGGGAAACTCTCGTAATTATAATAATAGTAGTTAGTAGTATTACCTTAGATGCTTAAATAATAAGCATTAGTCATTACATACATTCTACTGTTTTAGACAAAAACTCTGAAGCCACGTGATATCAAACAAAATAACTACATATTTTTGTTTGATAAAAACTAAAATCATTATTATTTTAAACTTTAATATTTATTTTTATAAATTATAGAGAAATACGATGTAACGAAGGGAAACAGGTCGGGCTGGAAAATGGAATTTGCAACGAAAAACCACAAATGGGAAGAAATCAAGTGGATTTCATGGTACGTATACAACTTATATAGATGATTCGTTATATTATATAAATTAATATTTAAGTAAAATAACTTGTTAAATACTATTATTAGTCAGTAGGTACCTACTCAGTATTGTTATGCCATTATAACGGGAGTTTTTTTTTCACTTTTGTCTGATATGGGGCGATTAACGAATGGGACGTGTGTATAGAAATATATAATAATGTATGGTAGTAAAGTGATTATAAGTTACATTTATAATTTAATACATAAATTATAGTTTACTAAGATAAATATTCTGCGAAGAACACGATTTAAATGTATATCTACTATGTAACAATTATAATTATATCTACCTGAATATTTTAAAACTATAATGTTATGTAGATTAACTTTTTTTTAACACGATATTATTTTAATGCATATTAAGTGTGATATTATAAATATTAAGCACATTGGCCCAATAAAGGTGGAGTCACAAATTCCAGCCACAGCATCCCAGATTTTTATAATATATTATTATAATATTATGACTGTTATTGAAAATATCTAAGTTCATAATATGTCAACAAATAAGTTACTTACATGATAGGTGCTTATTATTATATGGTAAATAGTTTATAGTTATATAGTATCTATATGGTTTTACTGACATATTGACATGCTGTGTTATACAATATAAATTATAATATTTGCTGCTCATAATATTTCCAATTTTATGCGTCCGTTGCTAAAAACGTATTGAATATATTTTTTTTACATTGTACGATCTATAAAATTTTTGTATAATAAGCATAAATGAGGTTGAGTATCAGTAACTATACAGAGTGGAGAAGCCGCCCACTGACGACACTCCAGGCGGTGTTTAAATATTTAATAAATAATTTCGTTTGAAAATCTTGAAATAAAACTATTGATACACTTTTACAAAAAATTCAATGCTTGTAAATTGTTAACTGTACCTATATTATATATAATTTTAGTATTCGTTCGGATAATATTATTCGATTAAACGTACATAAAAAATCAAACTACCTAAATAAGATAATAAGTATGACGCAGACTTTATAAAAACTAATGTTAAATTATAAAAACAAATTTGTCATGATGTGAATACGTGATTTCATACAAACATATAAGTAGTTGAAAAACGGTTTGATTCTAGGTTAAACGAGCTAAATATAATTTATTTATGTGCCAGCAAAAAATGTAAAACAAAACTATAGAGTTCTTTGACATTTATAGTATATGGCTTCGGATTCTTTGAGGTAAAGCTTTTCGAGAGCTTATGTTTAATCAAAACTCAAAAGGTATAATATTTAAATTGGAACGACTGCTGATGTACATTTGTTTGTGTTTTTAGGGATTTGTATTTATAGTTAAATATTATAATTATGTGTATGTTATCTCAATAGTGGCCAAAACAAACTGTTTTAATTGTAAAAATATAGTTGTCTTCTGTATAATGTTGATATTTTTACTATACTAAAACTCGAGATGTCTGGTTGGTTTAAACGCACTAATAAATATTTTTTTTAAAACATAAATGGATTTATTAATTAATGCTCTTGGAGAAAACTTTAGAAGCACATATTATTAACTTATTAAACAATAGTATATATTATTTTTTATCTACATTTATCAATTTTTTTTATTATTAGATTGTTTAATGTATTATGTATAATCGTTGTAGATATTTGTTAAGGCAATCTGCTAAGGTGTAGCATTATTTACCTATGATATTAGTATATTTCATAATAGGTAAATAATTTCTCACTATAGGACCACTACAAATGGGTTGCACCTAACAGTTAAAATAACTATGGGATTAAAACTTCCTGATATTTACATTTTAACTATATATCGTACTATGTTTAATGTTTATGATTTGTAATTATTTACTACCTATGAATAGATGTGCTGTGAAATATGTAAAATCGGTGTTGCTGTTGGTTCAACAAAAACGATATGTCAATCAACTCCATTGTTTCACGAACATCAATGGGGTGAAGTGTATCAGTCATGCTGCAGTATAGCTACTACAAAAGTAAAATCAATTTCGACAGAAACTAAAAATAATTATGTGGCAGCTGCTGGTCAGTTATATTTGTTTATTAAGCTCACATTGTTTTAAACTAATATAATACCTCAATTTTGAATAAATTAATGATAATTTAATGTCAACAGATCAAAGTACCTACCTATCAAATATGATATATTTTGTAATTTGTAATTGTATTAGATATCGATAGGTTATAATATTATGCTTTTTAGTGGTACCCAGTTATTCCGTAAAGTGTACCTGCATACAAATGTAATTAAACAATATTCGTTTATCTCACATGAATTTAAATAATAATTGTTTGAAGAAAGCATTTATAGATACTTTAAGCTATCACGTAAAGGACACTCAAGGTAGTAAGGCTGGATTTAAAGTCAAATGTTTAACTTTTTTTAAAATTTAAATTCATAAGTACATGATCTTTTCATGTTAATCAATATACTAAGAACTGGACTACTAGGTACTTAGGGAGTTATTAAATAACATTTATAATAATATTATGTAAACAGGAAGTCTCATAGATAATAATAATACTAAAAAAAAGCATATTAAACAAATTTCAATATAATATTGCCTATACTTAAGACTTAAATTATTACATCATGATATTATTATCTTTATTGGATATTTATTCAATTTATGTATGTGCAGAATCAAATGATTGTACTCTTGGAACACATAGTTGCACGTCCAGCGAAATATGTATAAGCACAAAAAATGGATTTGAATGTCAACCACGCCTGCCACCATTGACGATGTCTATGGTTCCTGAAAAATTAACTATGTATAAAAAAAAAACATATTTGTGATCCTGGATATGCTTATAATGCGTATGGACAAAAATGCGAAGGTAAATAATTGTTTCTCATAAAGATATATTATATTAGAATGTCTTAGGTAGTCCATAATGTTAAGTATTCATTTTGTTATAATTTTAAATAACAATTAAACTCTATATGATTGTAATAGCTAATAATAACAAAATAAATAAAGATACAATGCTTACGTATATACTGCCATAACAGGAACAACACTTCACATAAAATGGCCTTATCCTGGAACTCGTTTACTACATTCGCGCACTAACGTCCATGAGATAGGTGTCTTGTGTGTTTCTAGCACGCCTATATTCAGATAGTGTACCAATTTGACACTTATGCTGATCTATTTGTCTTATAATGTGTGGAGTTGAAAAGTGAACTAGTGATGTTAGTGCCTTAGTGGTCCACATCATCTCATATTAATTTTAAATACTTAATAATTAATCAATATTTATTTAATATTTATACCTAACATTTTTTAGTAGGGTACCATATCAGATTAAAAAAATATATTATTTATAATATCTAAAAAAAAATACAAATAATTTTAAACGTGGTTATAGGTGTATACATTAATGCACATACCAGTTTGAAAAAAACGTTAAATTTTTAAAATGTTCGGTAAAAAATTAAATATTATTAAATTAGATTAGGTAAATAAGACTATAATAATCTCTATTATGAAAATGTTATTAATTGTTCAATATTATTTAATAATGAAAAATTAGACGAATCGAAAAAAAAAAAAAATCAGAATAAATTTGTTTGTTTATATTATAGACATACCTGTGTATACACATCAAAATTTTAAAAAAACACACATCATTGTAAAATCAATACATTCATCGCTTAGCTCAGAATCTAAAATATAAAAACATTAATTTTTATTTATTAATAATATTTTTGTAGTACTTAGTTGGTTTTTGGAATTTGTAAGTTAAACCCCTACCCTATAGCAAAATGCCGAAAATCCATCCCCCCATATCCCCCATATCCCCCATATAAGTTGGTTCTCACTGAGATATCTACAGCCCTAGATATTAACAATCAGCCCCCCCCCCCCCATATTCGGCAAATCGATCTGGACCGATTGTAAGTTAAAGATATTCATTTGTAAGTATTTGTAAGTTGGTTTTCAGAGTTTGTAAGTTAAACCCCTACCCGTTGGTGTATTACTCAAATCCGCTCTAAGTGATAACTTCATTATAATTATATGATACTTCACCCATTCTCCAGAAAATCTGGTTTTTCGACTGTAGTACCATCCACCACCACGGGAAAACTAATTTTTATCTACATAATATCAAAAAAAATTGTTGAATAACATAAATCAAAACAATTAATTAATGAAACTATAATAATATGTCAAAATAATTAATTAAACTAAGCTTTTAATACATTAATAATATTTAAAAATAATTGTGTTCATTTTTTTTATGAATAGTTTTTTTAACAAATATACATTTTTTATCCGACTTATCAAATATACATTTTTTATTAAAAAGATTTTCTTAATGAATAGATTTTTTTGTCAAGTATAGATTTCTTAACTACTATAGATTGAACTTAGATTTATAAAGCCAAATTTAATATAAAATCTGAGTAAAATAAAAAAATGTTGTTTGAATAAGATATCCTAGCTTTATAAAACTGATACAGATATAAAAAATCGTGATATAAATCCATATTCAATAAAAAGTCTATACTTATTTCATCAAAAATTTTTTTTAATACAAAATATCTTGATTGACTTAAACAAGAAAATAATAATTGTTGATTGAAAATAATTAATATAACTGACTCTTATAAAACGAGTAAAAATTAATGTATATTTATAATTAATTAGAATATACAATTTCAAAAAAATGAATAAAAATGATTCATATAGAAATACTTAATAAAATGTATGTATATATAAAGTAATAAAAATGTAATTAAACAATTTAAAAAATAGAAAAAATAAAAATGACTAAAAATTATTAAAAATGTAATAACGTTTGATTAGTTAATTTTTTTTAGTCATTCTTTAATATTTTAAAGTATCAATTTATTATTAATTATAAATATACATTAAAAAATCTATTTAATTTAGTTTATTGAATTTAGTACTTCTTAATTTCATTGTAATAAGCTTTTTAAAATTGGCTTTTTAAATCTACGTGCAATTTATGGTAGTTAAAAAATCTATACTTGACAAAAAAATCTATTCATTAAGAAAATCTTTTTAATAAAAAATGTTTATTTGATAAGTCTGATAAAAAATGTATATTTGTTAAAAAAAAACTATTCATAAAAAAAATTAACACAATTATTTTTAAATATTATTAATGTACTAACAGCTTAGTTTAATTAATTATTTTGACATATTATTATAGTTTCATTAATTAATTGTTTTGATTTATGTTATTCAACAATTTTTTTTGATATTATGTAGATAAAAATTAGTTTTCCCGTGGTGGTGGATGGTACTACAGTCGAAAAACCAGATTTTCTGGAGAATGGGTGAAGTATCATATTATAATTATAATGAAGTTATCACTTAGAGCGGATTTGAGTAATACACTAACGGGTAGGGGTTTAACTTACAAACTCTGAAAACCAACTTACAAATACTTACAAATGAATATCTTTAACTTACAATCGGTCCGGATCGATTTGCCGAATATGGGGGGGGGGGGGGGAGGGCAACTTCACACACTTTACAGTAAGTCATATATAATAATATTAAATTTCCTCGAAATTATAAAAATGGTTATGTATGTTTTTTCTAACCGGTCCATGGAGCTACTTTTAAAATCAGACACGAAAAAATGCCCCCCCCCCCCCCCCACAAATTCCTGATCAAAGTTTATTAGAAAAAATATATTTATTAAAATTGTTTTCGATTAATAAAATTTGTTTTATAGATATAGATGAATGTTCTCAACAACCATGCGAAATAAATGAACAGTGCAAAAATTTACCTGGAAGCTATAAATGTCATTGTAAAAGTGGTTATCAATTGGACAAAGTAACCAATGCATGCACAGGTAACATGTTTTTTTTTTTAAAAAGCGTATAATTACAATTATAAGGAATAATTTTATAGCCACCTAAAAATGCAAAAAAATTATAAATATACAACTGATCACTCAGTTCCTAAGTAGATTGAAACCAAAAAGATTGAAAATATTGTCGACTATTTATTACAGAATATTTAAAACAACTATTTGATGTATAGGTTAGATATATTGAGGTATCTTTATCACAATTTAAAATTTTTATATTTTTATCCGCATCATGATACCAAATGGGAAATAATTTTCATAATCAATATTCTAGATTTATGTATTCTTTTTCCTTCTTAAGTTCAATAAAATATTTAAGAATATAATAAAATGAAAGTGAAGGAAGAGAATTGGAGACCCCTTGCACAGTTGCACCTCCCCATAAATATGCCACCGATGTACATATACATATAAATATTACATTTGTAGCACATTTATGTTACAGACGTCGATCACTTGGTAAAGGTAGGGTTTACTAGTTAATGCTAGGATTTACTAATCATACTCAATTAATGCTGAAAAGTCAAATTTTATTCGTGCTTTTATACTAAATAAGGTTTGTTTAATATTAAATAAGCAAAATATTTATAAGGTACAATTCACAGATAAATTGTAGAATTAAACAAATTCTAGTGTCGTCAATCAAATATATTATGTAGAACTGTAGGAGTAGGCCACAGTCTATAAATCACAATAGTAGACCTTATGTAGATAAACTATAAATAATTATCTATAAATATAATTTAAATAAATATCAGAAGGCAGGTAGCTTATTTTTTATAATAATGTATAGTCAAAGTTTTCAAAAAATGTTCGTTAATAACCAAATTAATAATTTAATTGCATGTACCTATAGCTAAGTTTTTAATTTGTAATTATCAGTAGGTAAGTATTTATATTAGTATTAGTTTTCTGTTATGGATCAATCAGATTTTATACTGTTATGTCTAATACCTCCTACCTTGTACCTATGCTTTTAGTACCTATGAAAGATAGAATACGATTATTACCTATGTTTTTGAACTATCACTATAATCACTATACACTATTATCGAAACCTAATCCTAACTAATAAATTCTATAGCTTTACGACCCGGTGGTCGAGCTGTATCTGTAACATAATAGGCTTTATACATTTTTAGGGACAAATATGATGACACATAGGTAATACTTTAATTGTATGTGTTGAAATATGAGTTATATAATGTATAATATAATATAATATTATTATATATATTTTGTAACCAGTTACAATAATAGTCGTACTAAGGTTACAAAATGTTAAAATGAGTAGAACAAGAAACATAATAAACACAAATATGTTCAATGGGGCCCATTATCTTCTTGAACAATAAATACAAAAAAATAATTAAAAAAATATTGAATTTACGTTGTTCTAGACATAAACGAGTGCCAATTAAACTTGCACACGTGTCAAGAATCTCAGCGATGTGACAACACGGCTGGTTCATTTCAATGTATTCGTTTCACCGGATGCGGAACAGGGTACACGCTCGACGTCGAATCAGCTTCATGCATAGGTCAGATTGTGGAAAATTACGTTACTATAATAGTTGGTCAACAGAATATTATCTAGTCGGTTCGATCAACGTCATATAGAAAATATTTGGATTTGTAAAACGTATTGCCATTGTTATAATATTATATTATATTATAATAATAATATAATATAGGTTATCGCCAATCAGTGGCATTACGCTCTACGCCGCAACAATATTTTGTTTGTTTCCGTTTTGTCAGTCGTTTAATGAGTTCTGGAATCGGGAAAAATTTCAAGTGAATTTATGATCTTCACAATGAGATATTTTTAATTTTAGTGAGGTTAATTTCTGTAGATTTCTGGAAAACGGAACGCAATAATATAGTAATAATATAATATAATATTATAATAATATAATATATAGGTTCATAATATATTTAAAGGGGGATGGAGTGGTCGAGCGAACTGAGGTGTCGGTTGCGACGCGCACCGACGCCGGTTCAAAACCCGGCTGCGGGCGGTATTTTTCTTCGGGCAAGTCACGGTGTCCGGAGAGAAGTGCCGTCATCCCCCACCCGGGCATGACAGATACCTACGGGTGTCCACTAAAAAATCTGTCAAACTAACAAACACACGTGTTTAAACCTACAGTACCCTCCCCCACAGTTAAAAACCACCCAATGTCCTAAGTTGTCGTGGGCTAATTAATAAAAAAAAATAAAATATATCTATATATTTAAATATTATATTGACGTGGCTAAAAAATCGAACACTAATAGAATTGAAACATTCCAAAATATAGCGCTCCGACGGTTGTCCAATGCTCCACCCTATGTCTCTAACCTAGCCCTTCATAACGATCTCCATATGAGAACAATAGAAGCGGAAGCACACATTTTCTACACACGTTTCCATAAACGACTTCAAAACCAGACCCTCTCATAAAAGATCTGTCCATCCTCACACTACCGGGAAATCCTAATCACAGATTAAAAAGAAAGTGGTGCCGTGACCTTTTATAAAACTTTAATGTCTAACGTCTCTGAGAAAATAAAAAATAAATAATAAATAATTAAAAAAAAATAATAATTGTCATTAGCCAAGATCCACTAATGGGTGGGTGCTTATTCAAAAAAATTCATGTTTCTATTTTTTCTCTTATCATATAAACGTATTGTGCTAAAAATAGTATAGATTTTTTATGTCAAATAAAAATATATATATAAAAAAAATATTATATCGAGTATATAGATGTTCAATACAGGTGTAGATTAAATAAGATTTTATTACCATCCTCTATAGACATGACATAAATTACAAAATGTTTTAAATATTCAAATTTCTTTAGTTTTATTTATTAAAATAAATATTTATGCAAGGTAAAAAGATTACAAATATAATACAAGGATCATCATGATTATATTATTATATATATATCAATACTATTTAAAAAGACAAAAAAATACTAACTCAAAATGTTTTATATAAGCGTTTGAAGGTTCAATTTTGACAATATTTGTTAATAGATTAAGATAAAAAAAAAATGAATACATACAAGGTTCTTCTTAAATTTATCTTCAGCTTTAAAAATATATTGATTATACTTAGTAGGCACGATTATTTTTACGGATATTTGAAGTTCTAATTTTAACCGAATTCAAACTAAAAATAAAAATGCTAACTAGTACCTCCTATGCTATAATGAAAAATTATTTACTTTATAAGTACTTGTGAGCCATTATACTATATTTATCTATAAGTATGTATAACTTTATTTAATAATTTAATATTCCCAATGACATTTTTAAAATATTTAGACTAATTTGGAGTTATTTATTTACCACGAAAGCTCGAACTTATACACACCGTTATACGTTACGTGATATTACTTAATAACCAATAAGTTAATAACAATAATGTATTTTACAATATTATAATTATTTTTAGTACAATGTTATAATATGTAATGTTTCTTGAACAAATTAGCTTAACATAAAATTACTTCCACACTTCTATTAGAATAATAAATTACTAAATCTAAAAATTAAATATAATATGTATTAATAAACTACTCGTATGAAATTTAATTTTTATAGATCAAAATATTCCAAATTTTATACCGATTCGGGAAGTGAAATCAAAAAATAGCCAATTGGTTTATGTTATCTTTGAAAACAGAGAAAAACTTAAAAAACGATAACTGTCGTTTTGAAACGAATTAAAGTTATGTTAAATAAATATTTTCAAACACGTTATCATTTTCTAAAATACCGAGTGTCTTATGTGAAATGGATCATCCCGTACTTGTTAATCCATACCTTATCACGATCGAGTATTTTATAATCTCGTCCGAGTAATGGAGTGCATTGTAGTGCCTATATACTTACTCAATATTATATTAACGTTGTGTTCACTGACGATAATAATATGATGTCGAATGATCTAAAAACCAGGTCCGTGGTTGGGTCTAAATTCGTATTAATGACGCTTTAGTGACCGCATTTCGTCCGTCCACGGATTTATTCGCATAGACTTCATGGGTTTGCATATTAACAGAGAGTAAAATCAATGTGGGTAGATATATTGTTGTGATTTAATCGTACGCCGTCGTTGGCATTTAATAAAATACTAATTATAAAAAAAGTAATATTCAATTCTGGTTATTATAGTTTAGTATTATAATATTTTTATATATTGTTCAAATACTTAAAAAAAAGAAAAAAAGGTGGGCAAGCGGATGTCGCTCTGCTGTACATTAGGTTACAAGTGGGTCACTGTAATGGATGGTGTTAAATTTGAATTCAATGATATAATATCATTGTATAAGAAAAACGATTCTGAGCGAAAACGGTCAGTCAGCCTATGATATTACTAAGTATATTTGATGATATTATTTTGAATAAAGTAATTTATATATTTACTTATTTACGTGGCTCCTTGTTTTAAATTTTCAATCCTTAGCTATAAAAGTTGAACATTTTATAAATTTTTAACTACAAAATAATTATTAAGTTATAAATTTAATAAATTTTGTCAAAATTTGAACTTTAAATGCATATACAAAAAAATTGTGCCTATGTATTTTTAATATTTTTCAATTGCTATTAGAACGATATATCAGGAGACTTATATTACATTTTCATGCTTTTTTACCCAACAAATAACATTTTATTGATATTTATAGAAAAAAAAACTAAAACAGCTCAAAAAGAGTCAAATTATTTTTAAAATTTTATCGTGTATAGAAAATGCTAATACAAACATTTAGTAAAATTTTCAAGTATCTACAGTCATATGTTTTTTAATTACAACAAAATAAGAAAATCGTTACATGAGATATTGAGTGAATATCAAAAGCTGTAAAAATATGAATTTCAAACGCTCATAAAAATTTAATTTGACTTTCTTGTAGACATTTTTTTTTTGATAAAGGTCGACTAACTTATGAATAATCTTATATCATATTTTCCAATCTTAGATTTAAAAAAAAAAATTTTTATGAATTCTCAACTCAAAATAATTTGCTAATTTTCGTGATTTTTCTGTTTTTTTGTGACTAAGGATTTTTAATTTTTTTCATCTGTCTTTGAAACAATAACCTAGGAGCCTTCTATTAAATTTTCAAGCTTTATTACTAAAAATTTTATTGATATTTATAGAAAAAAAAACTAAAAAAAATAGAAATTGACAATGTCCGTAAACAGCTCAAAATAAGTCAAAATATTTGTTAAATGTTATGGTGTAGAGAAAATGCTAATACAAACATTCAGTGAAATTTTCAAGTATCTACGGTCATTTGTTTTAGAGTTGCACCAAAATCCAAAATCGATTTTCTCAAAAAGACATTTATTACCAAAATTACTATCTATAAAGGAGTATAGAAGTATCATACTATTTATTAATAACTCTTTACTGATTTTTGAAATTATTATCATTATATATTTTTGTCATACAAACATAAACTTTGGAATAGACAAGTAGAAATCGTAATGGTAAGTTAAGAGCTTTAAGCGCCTATAGCCCATTTGGATGCAATTTACAAAAGGGTCAATTTTAAAAAGTTCCCGTAAATACATAAATTCTCAAACGGCTCCCGTTTTTGACAACACAAATTACTTTCTACTTCATACAGACTTAGGACTGTGTCAAAAGATATTAGTAGAATTAAAAAAAATATATATGCATAGTAAATACGCAAAGTTGAGGTTAGCTATACAAAAAAATCATAAATTATAAAAATGTGTTGCTGGTTTTTTAAAAATTGTCGTTATGTTTACGTATTTTGTCAATATTTGAAGTTTAACTGCTTATAAAAAAATTGTGACTATGGACTTTTAATTTTTTCATCTGCCTTTGAAACAATATATTAGGAGCCTTCTATTAAATTTTCAATCTTTTTTAACTAACACATTTTATTTTATTGATACCTATTTATAGAAATAAAAACTAAAAAAAAATGGAAACTGAAAATGTTTGTAAACAGTTCAAAATAAGTCAAAATATTTGGTAAATGTTATGATGTATAGAAAATGCTAATATAAACATTCAGTCAAAATGTCATGTACCTACGGTCATTTGTTTGAGAGTTGTTTTTTTATACATTCCATTTGGGATATTTCATAAAATAAAAATGTATTAATGATGACCCCCACCACGTCCTGTTTTTGTTTTATTTTGATTCAGTTCTAACCTATTGACATGACAGTGAGATTTTATTTGCGTCTAGGATTTTATTTTGGTCAGTATGTCAATAACCTTAAAAATGTTAAGATGATTAGTATTGAGTTTATTGTTGAGTTTACTATGGAACGATTCACAGCCATTTGGGGTCAAAGAAGGGGAACATTTAGCCCACATTTGTGGAGGGAAACGACTATCTATACCTATTGAAAGCTTGTAACTGTCGCTGATTAGCCATTAATGCTTGTTTAACCCGCCAAACACGCTATCGATTTTAAAGTTAGGCATTTTATTGTCGATTAACGGAGCCACGTGGAAACCAAAATATGGATGGAAGCTATTTGTTGCATCAAAGTCAACACTAGAAAATTGTATTCATTTTTTAGAAAATGTAGGTATTCTTAGAAATAATAATCTTTTTTTTAAAGGGTCGTACCAATGAGTCGGGTTTCCGAAACGGCCACAGCGATCCGTTAGACATTATCATTATAATAATACCAATAGTTTATATTAAAAATGAAAATTATAATTATTAGGACTCAATTTTTTTTATAGACAATTATAATTATATCATATAAAGCACTATTAAGCATACTGCAGTAATGTTGCGTTTGGAATACGACTTTTATTTTCTCACTCTAATCAGTCGATAAGATATGTCGATATTTAAAAAATATATTTAGGTACCTAAAACGTTTGCTCAAAATGTGTGTTGTGTCCATAGACGACGATGAATGTGCACTGAAGACGGACACCTGTGGCGTCTTGGGCCCGGATTGGATCTGCAGAAATACACTTGGTTCCTTTCGGTGCGATAAGAAACGTTGCACGGGGCCGAATTGCCGAGTTCTTCAAGGAGGCTTTAACAACACAAATCAGAGCAATCGAAGCAGCGTGAAATGTCTTCGTGGTTACGAAACGGACCAAAACAATAAGTGCACAGGTATAACTAATGTGATTATTATTACATATTATTTATTTATTTATTTTTGGTTGTGTATGTGTATATTAGATGGGGGGGGGGGGGGGGAGCGGTAAATTCTGTTTGAACAAAATGGATTGAACCCACACTATAATATGTTTGGACCATATTTGTTTATAATATGAAGTGAATGAACCACTTTTTTTTAATTATCAGCAATTATTTGCAAGGCCTAAAAATTCAGTTGGTTCATATTTTGGTTTATAAGTATGTGGATGTGTGTCACCTATCAAGCCTGAAATGTCCTTCCCACACGAGAAACGCATTCTATTTTTTGTCAGGCATATGCGTTCATCGATCAAGGCAAAGGTAATGCAGAGGTCTATGCCACAACTAGACTATTCTACGAAAACAATAATTCATGAAAGAAACGATTTGGTTTTAATTATTTCAAGCGTCATGCATGAAGGTCATAATATAAATATAAGATGTAACCAAAAGTGTATGTTTTGTAACGACCGTGGTATAGATTTCGTATAGATAGATAAAGATTTTTTTAATTCAATAGATTTTTTAACAAATATAGATTTTTTTTAAATAATTAAAGTATAACACCTTGGAGAAGTCACTCTGCAATATAGTATAGGGTCGAATACAAGAAAATTAGTTTCTTTTACACTAATTACACAAAACAAAAACGATGTAGGTACCTAAGTACATTATGTAATATTACAAACAAAATACATTTAATATTATTAAATATTTGGAACAAATTCACCCGGCCTTTTTTTTTTTTTTTTTTTTAAACATACGTATTTTAACGAGCTAAGAACGATGGTGAAATCACAATTTGCACTATCAGTAAGTCATAGTTTTTTAGTACATTAAATAAAAAAAATAATCAAATTTCTGACATAATCAAAATATTACTTATTTACAAATCGTAATCAGATACTATGACTATCTTTTTTGAACGTACCTATGTAGAAAACATTTGTTTTTCTGTGCTAGTGGATGGTACGATTATAGAAAAATTTTCGAAATATAAACGAAGGTTTGGAATTGATCGAACAAAAGGGGGAAGGGCCCCATGAATTTGCCACCCCACGCATAGCTATTATTTAAAAATATAATGATATAAGAATACTTATATTTTCCACACTGAATTAACAACAATAATCATAAATGCATGATTAGTAAATTAGGTATAATACATAAATGTGTTATTTTTCAAAATTGATGTTCTTAGTTTGTTGGTATTGAATGATCGGATTGTGCAATATTTGAACATAATTCGTTTTTAAACCCAAATGCGATTTGATCATTATTCATTACCTTTGATGAACCAAAATGACGCCGAGTGCAATTCAAACATTTTGGTTTTGGCTGTTCGACAATCCCCTTTTATTTGGTTCAAACTATTAACTCTTCGGTGGGAAATATATTTAATTAATTCGTTCATACCAGCTTTTAACATTACGGCCGTCTGATTTGTGATATTTCCTATTTTAGATTCTGAGCAGAGCGATGAATGTATTGATTTTAGTATTTTACAATGATGTGTGTGTTTTTTTTTTAATTTTTTATTTTTTATTTTTGTGTCTGCATTACCTTTTAGAACAGTAAAAAAGCTTAGGTTTTCTTCAACAGTATCTTTTATGATAGGAAAGTGAATCTAGTTGGTACTTTGGGGGGTCAAAACTATAAATTTCTCAGCAGTTTTCAAAAGCGACGTGAAAAACAAAAGAAAAATTAAGGAAAAACGGGAATTTTTACGCAAAATCTGTTTTTGAGAAAATCGATTTTGGTTTTTGGTGCAACCCTAAAACGAATGACCGCTGGTACATTACATTTTGACTGAATGTTTATATTATATTATATAAATTACTTTATTCACAATAATACCATCAAATATACTTGGTAAATCTCATAGGCTGACTGAAGTTTTCGCTCAGAATCGTTTTTCTTACATAATTATGATATTATATAATAGAATTCAAATTTAACACCATCCATTACAGTGACCCACTTCTAACCTACTGTTCAGCAGAGCGACATCCACTTACTCACCTTTTTTTTTAACTGAATAATATTGTGATAATGAATTTTGTTGTTCCGCAGACATAAATGAATGCAGATTGGCCAATCGGTGCTTGAAAAATGAAATGTGTATCAACACGAATGGAAGTTACTACTGTTTACCCAGATCAAAAAATTCTCTGCGGTGAATGTAAAAATATATTTTGTTATAATATATTAATGTATACCTACGAGTGTTATCTATATTAAAAGTAAATGTTTGTTTGTATGTTTAATTTTTCTAATTACGGCCTATAATTAACAATCCTTATCATAAAAAATCAAAACAAATATCGGCCGAATCTTTTATTTTAATTTTAATTATCAATTTGATTATATAATTAAGAGGACGTTAGACAGATATATGTTGTTGTCTCCGACTTACAAGTGCGTAACATACCAAATTTTACGATCAGAAGATCACGTTTAGCTCCATTAAATTAAAAATTAGAGTGAATTTACTTCTTTTAAAATTTGATAAAAGGTTATTATCTAGGGCATCTCATTAGCTTATTGTTATATTTTTATTTTAAAGCAAGTTATGATTATTTTAAAATTGTAAATTGTTTGTAAATCTTAAAATACTTATAACTCACTTTAAAATTAAAATAGAACAAAAAACCTATGAGATGCTCTAGATAAATAATCTTACGTTTAAATTTTATAAGAGGTCAATTCTCTCTAATATTTAAACTATCGGAGTTAAACGTGCTATGGTATACGCACTTGTAAGACGGAGCGAACAAATATCTGTGTAGCGTCACTTAAAATATTATATCTACAATTAATCATTATTTACCACAATAAAACTGTAAAACTATGTTTGTAGCCTATATATATTATAATTTATAACATTTTTTTTCAAGATGTTAAGATTTTTCTCATCTCTATAAATGGTTCATAAAGAGTCAAAATTGTTTGAAAATTTTACCTTGTATGGAAAATGCTAATATAAATATTTGGTGAACATTTTAAGAGTCTACGGTTACCTATTCGTTTTGGAAATACAACAAAATCTCAAAAATCGATTAATATCGTAAAAATGATAAGGTTGGGGTTTGTAAATTAGACTTTAATATAAAAAATTCAACTCACTGCGGATTTACTACATGTAAGCCAAGTTTTCGTTTTATCTTGGAGAATAATACTTCATAAAAACTATCACTTATTCTACGGCACTTGTTTGATTGTAATAGTGAGGAAACAACCAACATTTTTAATTAATGATAAACATTACAATTGTGGAGCGTAATAAATAAGTAAATAAGACGAATTTTCACAACCGTAAGGACCGGGAGAAAAGAAAGGCTTAAGCAAATAACATTATCTTTAATTTAAATTGAAAATTAAAAACAACGACAAATATATGACGATGTCACGCATTAAAGAATCATTTACAGTTTATTAATGAAAAACTACTATACCAAAAGACGAACACACAAAACTAATATGATAACCTAACTTAATATCAGTGGGATCCGACCCATAGAATTTATCAAATTATATCCAAGTTTCAGTCTATATGCGTCCGCCGGTGCTTTGTCAAATCACCACTTGTATTGAACAACTTATCACAAACGTTACAAGGGTAAGGTTTCTCGCCGGTATGCGTCCGCTGGTGAACCATCAAATAACCATTTGTACTGAACGACTTATCACAAGCGTCACAAGTGTAAGGTTTCTCACCCGTATGCGTCCGCTGGTGCTTCGTCAAATAACCACTTGTATTGAACGACTTATCACAAACGCCACATTGGTACGGTTACTCGCCGGTATGCGTCCGCTGGTGTACCATCAATTAATAACCACTTGTATTGAACGATTTATTACAAACGCCACATTGGTACGGTTTTTCACCTGTATGCGTCCGCTGGTGAACCATCAAATAACCATTTGTACTGAACGACTTATCACAAACGTCACAAGTGTAAGGTTTCTCGCCAGTATGCGTCCGCTGGTGCTTCGTCAAATAACCACTTGTATTGAACGACTTATCACAAACGCCACATTGGTACGGTTTCTCGCCGGTATGCGTCCGCTGGTGCCTCGCCAAATTGCTATTCTGACTGAACAACTTGTCGCAAATATCGGAGGGGTACGGTTTCTTCACTGCATACATTTTCCGATGTTTCCTCAAATCACTATTTTCATTGAACGACTTTTCGCAAACGTCGCATTGGTACAGTTTCTCGGTGAATAAATCGTTCATTTTAATGACTTTGATAATACTTTACGTCACTGTTATCATTCTTATTTTCCAAAGGACTGTTAAATAGCAGTTAAAATACTAAAATACTGATTAAAGGTTATCAACGTCTGACTTTAAAGATTCGTCTAAAATATACACTGTTTATAACAAATTTTAAATTGTGTTTCATACATTGTGGTGGTTACCAAACCATTTTATTTGTGGCCAATTAGAATTTATTGTCATCGTCTGGTTTTCAAGACAGTATTAAGTGTAGGTGGTACAATTTAAAGCTAATAAAGCTAATATAAAATTAAATTTGAGTAAGAAATTATTATTGTGATTGATAGGTATATTTTCATCTTTTACTGTTGTTATGGCAAAATAACGCCACATAAAAAGGCTTTTCTTAAAATCTTTTCTTTTATCAATATAATATTGATAATTAAAACGCCATATTACAAGATAATCAGATATGCTAATGGACTAACAGTCATAGGCGCATATAGCGTTTGGGAATTTGGGGGGGGGGGAGGGGCTAAAGCCTTACTTAGGTACTATTGAATAAGCTTAAAACAAAATGTAGAAAACGTTTGTGGGGGTGGGGGCTTAGCCCCAAAAGCCCCCCTATTTGCGCCTATGTCTTCACTTAAGTTACTGTAATGGTATTTGTAAGAATTGCATAATTTTAGAACAAATTCGAACTGTTAAATATTTGTTATAAAAGTTGATTATAAGTTAAAATGGAATTTTTCTAATTTAACTAAGGCTGTTCAAAAATTATTTTATGTTTTTAATGATTTTAGATTTATTGTTAACACAGTTAATGCTATACTTGTCTCTCGTTCAAACATTTATCTCATATGGAGTTTGCATTTGGGGTCAAGCATATGACTCTCATACATATCGTCTAAAAATTACTTTTAATAGACTAATTAAAATATTCATATTGCTTAAGCCTATGTTTTATAGCAACAATTTAGCGTATTCAGAACTTTATGTAGCGTCTATTGATAATATATACCTAAGTAACACCCTAATTAGTTTATTCAGATTTAAACAAAACATTACCTAGGTAGGTCACTCATATAATACGCGTTATAGAGATAATGCATACCTGTGTATCATTTAAAAAAACAAATTGGTCTCAAATGTTGTATATCCGTTGCTATTCGAATTTGAAGGTTATGCAAAATTAATATTTATGACTTTTTTAATCTATATACATATATTTAAGTTATTTATAAAAAAAAAAGATTTATCTGAACTTCAGTTACTATAATCCTATCTATGCATTTATATTTTGTTCTATTCTTTACTTAAAAAAAATAAAAATAAAAACTAAAAATACTAAATACTTAAAAAAGAAATTGAATATCAATTTCTAGTAGGTACCTACGGGCAATGGTTATTAGTTTTAGAATGACAATAACCATTGTCTAACTTCGAACGCTCGTGAAAATTAATTTTACTTTTCGTTTAATTTTTTTGTTTGTGAAATGTAGGAAAACTTAAGGGGAATCTAGTATAAAAATTTAAAATCTTAGTTGTACATAAAACAATTTTTATTAATTCCTAACTCGCAAAAATTAAAAAATTTTCTTGGTATTAATCAAGTTTTTCAACATTTTAACTCATCAAATAGTATAGTGATTTTAGGTTTAACCTTTTTTTTTAATTTTTACTAACAGCTACTTATGAAGAACGTTTTATTATACTTTCAAGTATCTTTACCAAGCAAAACAAGCGCAATATTTTTTATTGACTATAAAAAAAAAAACTAATAAAACTCGAAATTTGATTATGCCTATAAAAAGCTCACAAGAGTCAAAATATTAAAAAAATTCTATGGTCCATAGAAATTACTAATTTTAACGTTCAGTGGACATTTCATATGTATTATTTTTTTTAGTCACACTGAAAAACGAAGTTGATTTTATAATTCCCCATTTCCCCAATGTACCAACTAGATTCAATTTCGATTGATCGAAAATCGAAGCAATTTCACTATATCAAATGATGATGATAGATACAAAAAAAGTGGGAATCAACTTTGCTGTACATTAGTTGCCAAACATGTTGTTTTAATGGATGTGTTTTGAATTCAATAATGAATCATTACATATGAGACGTTGTGTCATCCAAGTACACTTCTATAAGTAATACAATTATTGTTAAAAAAAAAATTAATAAAAATCAAAATTGTCTCATGGTTATAAATAGCGTAAAATTTCGAGGGGAAAGTTTTGACCTGCTTACAGAATAAACAAAGAGATAATAAAAATTGAATTTCTAATTATTCACTTTCATATTTGAGTTTTTTTTTAAATTTATCGAGCATTTACAATGTCGATTCCTGAACAACGTGATAAATTATATCACAGATTATGAGTACTAGTATGTATTACCTACTAATATTACTATTAATAATATTACTTTAATATTAGCTAGTGTTCAATGTTATTACTTTGACGTGGCCCGCATTAGTAGCAAGTACAATGTACAAGCACTATAGCGGCAGACAACCTTATCTTCAACCACCTCTACGGGACGCAAGCAGCGCGACCCAGACGACTCTCCCACCGTGCCGGTCAGGGAAAGGTGGGACGGGGGGGGGGGGGGGGACCGTGTCGCGTAAGACGAACAGGTCGGCGGAAAAGGCCGGCCGAAATCCATCATCGGACCGTCGGACCAATAGCAAATCGTCCGACGTGAAACTCATCGCCCGAGTGGCACGTCATGTATTATTATTTGGTCGTAATATAATACATAATTTGTGACATCCATAACGTGTTTGTGTTGTGGTTTTTCATCACCTCAATCCAAACCAGACACTTCGACCGGACCACGATCAACCTTGATTCAACCATCGGGTCCTCGTCAACTTTTTACTGTATATGTATTTATATATGTCTATTGTCTATTCAATACATGCGATTTGTTTAGCTGCCCATGCACGGTGATACATAAAAGATCACATATAATAGAAAATAATAATATTACTTTAATACTAGTATTCAATGGTATTACTTTTATTTGGATGTGTTTACATTTCAATACAAAACATCCGATTTGTATAGCTATTCATGCATGGTGATTCATAAAACAGACCATATAATACAGAATAATAATAGAAAATAGATTAGTAGATATTGCGAGAATTTCATATTCTAACATATTATTAATATCAGTCCCTGCTAACGTTGTAATTTAGTAACGACAATTATGAAATTATCTTATGCAATTTTAAAAGTGTACCAATTTAGTTATATACGCAATGTTTGCATCAAATCAGGGTCTTAATAGAGCAGCCCTATATCAGTTACTATATATGATAAATTATAAATAACTTTAACAGCTAGGTTTATTGTTATTTGCAATAGTAAATATATATGATTACAAAATATAATATTAGTTAACAAATCGAATTGTAGGTATATTTTTTTAAAACAGGAGAAAAACACATTAACTAACTAACTAATAAACAAATAAATGTACCTACATTATGTTCAGTTTTGAACAAATAAAAAAAATATATACTGTAAATAACAAAATGGATAACTTGAAAATAATTTTAAATACATGTGACAACAAATATGAATACATAAAATTATGTGATTTTCAAATTGAAAAGAAATATACATTTAATTGTTTCGAATGAATTAATGCTAATTTTTAGAGTGTACATCAATTTGTTGACATTGTGCAAAAGTAAAAAATGTAATAGTGTTTTCTAGTACCTTATAATTTATTATTCTTAAAATATATTTTCTATGGTAGGTATTCAAAATACTATAATAATATTATATCAATAATAAAATAATGTCTACACGGCGCATTAAATAGGCAATTCAGGTACTCTATCACCGCGTTCTTCGGTCTCCCATAGTGCAATTTTTAGCTTGCCCAATATACGAATAATATTAGTATTCTATTAGTAGAAAAGTAATACAGTTTTCACTTATGTAGGTATTCAATAAAATGTAAACATATAGCATAGCTGTATAACTAAGGTAAAATGTAGTTGGTATATACATATATTATAGCTGATCCCGTTCACTTCGTTGTTCGTTAAAATATGTACCAACTCTATAATATGCAATTCAAACGTTGTTCAATTCGTTGATTTAATATCTGATGTATGATGTTCAATATTTAAAAATTTTCATCAATCATATTGAATAATATATAATTACCCGAGAGACACGCTGTATGTTTTCAGGTAAGCAATCCACCGTAGGATTCAAATTACGAATGTTTTATTAACACGTTGATATTACGATGTACATGTGTCGAAAAATTAGTCTTGGGAATACTATTTTTACTAAGCTATATAGCTACAGGTCTAAAATTATATTCATTATTCAATAATGACCAATAGCAACCTTACAATAAGCAAAAATAACCGGAGATTCCTTCCAAGTCCCTCTGGGGTAAAATTTGTACAAGACGCTGTTCAGCACATGAGAAAATGGGGGGGGGAGTAGCCAAAACCGCGAACTTCTAAAACCAAAAATGGTGGATAAGAAATAAAACTGTATACTTACTTAAGTTAAATGGTTCAAGGTTTTCAATTCACTTAATATACATAGGTATCCCTTAGATCACAACTAAATAATACTGATGAATACGTCGTATTGAACTTCGCCTTTGAAGATCAAATTTCTAGAACGAAGAACTATTGAACATTTTATACGACGTCACTCCCTATTCTCGAACATTGTGGATCATTCTATAGAAAATTCTTTTTCACAATGATTGCAATAAAAATATATTGAGGGCCTTAATCGAGACAAAAACTATCCTATCTTTTAAGTTGGACCAAATTACATACAGTGAAAAAAAATTTCATCAAGATCGGTCCAGTAGTTTCGGAGTTCATCCCGGACAAACATTGTGACACGGGATTTTTATATAAAAGATAACATTTGTATTCAATATTGAACCATAATATATATTAATTTTTTTAATTTTTTTGAGATTTTCGTTAAAAATTCAATCTAATTATCTGACTATAATAAATTGAATAAATAACAATATAATACACGATGAAGTTTCTTTACATATTAGTAGTATAGTAGTTAATATAGTAGTTAGTATTATTTAAAATGACTTAAATTATCATTTATCATCATACATAATATATTTTATTAGAGTAAGTAATAAAAACTTAAATATCCGTCTAACTGTCTAAGTAGCTAGATTATGATATTATATTATCATGTTTGTGGCCAAGTATGTTCTTTCAATAGGTAACCTAAATACACAAAAACATCCATATACAACAAAACTCTTTTAATTGTATAGATTAAGGGTAATTGTAAGCCGTTGACAACGCCAAAGTGACAAACTCAGAAACTGGCAATACCGATCACTTGTTATAAGCAATACAATTATTTAGTAACTTAAGTAATAATAATATTTATTGTATATACTGTAGATATATAGGGTTATAATTAGAAATACTTAATAATAATTAAGTCCATTATAATTATGACAAAATATATTTTTATTTTGTAAAACTTAATCAAGTTGGATTTTCCCATGGTCGTATAAGAGTCAACTCTATTACGCCGCAGCCCAGTATTGTATTTTCTTTATTTTTTATCTTAAACAACATTTTATATTTTCCATGAAAATACACTTTAGGGAAACTGTGATCTTTTAACTTCTCCAAGTCAACTCCTGATGTAATATAAGTGCCCTGAAAAATTAAACGATAATTTGTTACAAATACATAATTATTTGATGGTAAAGCGCACACATATGTAAAGTACCGTGTTTTATTAACTATTAGGTATATTCCAATTAATTAAAAATAATTGGAGTAAATTACAAAGAAAAATTGTGAATTGTAAAAATTGAAAAATGTATTAATATAATAAAACATCTTATAGAATGTTTAATATCCCTTAAAGGCTTTAAATATTGAAAAATTAAAAATACTCATAAATACATACTCATAAGTTAAAATCGAAGATCAATTGATTATTAAAAGCAAATCAAAATAAGGTGACAACATATAGTTTATAGATTACAAATATTTTAGAAGACTTACAAGATTTGGTTAGGCTATGGCCGTATTACTATTTAATAAATCTTAAAAATGTGTTCGATATACAAGTAAGGTATTATTTTTTTTTTGTCAAACATATTAGGTACCTACGAAGTGGTCAATTATAAACTAACACAACAAATACAGGTATGTACTCAATTCATCACATTTATTAAATCTATACCTAGTTTATATAAAATAAATTATTTGTATACATTATTACCACTTGCCATGGATATATAGTACTAGGAAAGTTAAATGCTTTAACGAGCTCATGCCACACGTTTCCTAGGACATTTTTAAAACTACTACATGCATTCTTTGCTATGTAAACCACTGCATTTGGTTTCCAACCACCTATTGAATCCCAAGACGCAAAGTTTACATCAAGCTAAAATAAAATAAATAAAATAATAATTGTTTTATGTAATATGAACTACTAACGTTTACTATTCAAATAAAAATCAATTGTTTTTTTACTTAATTTATAAAATTAAAAAAACATTAGAAATAACATATTATAGTAACTATTTGGAACGTTATATTTATTATGTTAAAGACAAGTAAATAATTTCAGTCATTTTTGTAAATATAAATTATGTACTTTGTGAAAAAAATATAAACCTTTGGTTTTAAAACGTAATATTATGTTGATGTTAATTTCTATTCGAAAATACTATGATTAGTTAGAAACAACAGTAAATTCAGTAAATAAAATATCCCCTACTTATAAGTTATAACTACATGCTTGATTAGGTACCTATGTATTAATTATTAATTATTATGTAACTCATTTTGTTTTATATATTCTTACTGTAAAATTATCATCCATAGGTATTTTAAATGTAAAATTTCCTTTCAACTCAGTTATACTTGATGTCTTTTTACTGAAATAAAGATTGAACTGCATTAAATTTATCGATGTACAAGGATATACTCTCTCATATACTATACGATATTCTTCCTGTAATATGAAAAACAAATATACACATTTGATTAAAAATCTCAAAAACCGTAATAGTATGTTGAATAAATCAAGCAAAATATTAATTTATCAGAAGCAAGTTGGGCATAAAATTGGTTTTAGATTTAGAGAAAGAAAAAAATGCAATAAAAACAAACACTTCATTAGCATAATTTTTTGATTTTACTTCAGTGCAACAACTATAGAGTATTTTATAAAAAGTTTCAAAAGTAAGAGTAATTTGTTATGAATCATAAAAATATTGATATAATAATGTTGAAGGTTCGATATGCTTGAGCTGTAACCTCTAAAAATTGTCGGAAATAAATTTATAATTTTATAATTATTCTGAATAAAATAACAAAGTTTGCCCGGAAATGACTCATTTGAAAATTTTAAACAGAATATAACAAAATAAGTACCAACTAACAATTATTATAGTATATTACTGAAAGGAATACATTATGAAACCTATATATATATGTACCTACTAATAATCAATTGTATTGAAAAATAAACTGCAAATAACTACCTATATAATTATTATAATCACGGCTATAGATAGTATGGTTGCCCATCGACCCATGATTTCCATACTTGAAAAGTGTCTACCGAAATGAGTATCTATAATCAGTATTAAAGTTAAATTAAACAGCTAGAGACTTAAGCACTATAGTCATAGTGGATATCACGGAACTACAATTTACATTTGAAAGGTAACTGCATTTATAGTCACTACAGCAAATAAGCGCTAGTGCGTAAGTCTCCAGCTGTTTAATACTGATAATGGAGATTCATTTCGGTAGACACTTTTCTAGATTCGTTGGGCAACCATACTATCTTTAATCGTGATAATAATTAATAAATAATAACATTCTAAATTATATAAAAAATTGTTTGAAAGCATTTTATGTCCATTGTTGGTTTAATTAAGTGAATTGTAGTTTAAAATAAATATTTTGAATATGTTTAGCTCAGATATAGTATTATATTATATGTTAGTTTAAAAGTACCTATTCCTCCAGATCAGCAACGATTGGTATTTACTGTTGAACGATTTGAATTTGAAAAAGATGGACAAGTAGTTAACGCTCTACTAGTGGAGTCTACTGTAGAGTAGGAAGCTTGACTCTTAAGGAGCCACTGTAATGGATGTGTTAAACTTGAATTCAATGATATAAAATTATTGTACACGAACAACGATTCTGAGCAAAGACGGTCTCTCAGCCTATACTAAGATTATTTTATGGTATTATTACTATTAAAGTAATTTATTTTTCTATTAGGCATTAGTGCTACTAACTGTACGTTGAATACATACTAATAGACCGGTCCTGCCTATAATAATAATATTATGTTTCGTAAGCCGGTTAAAGTGCGCGATTAAGTGACAAAGGGCCCGTTTTACGACCATAGTTTAAACCTCGGTTACGCTTAACCCACTGATTTTTACCAGCCGAATTCAGCGGTTTAACCTTAGTTTATTTTAACCTATGTAAAATGTAAAATTTTTGTTAAAAAAATCTTAATATTAATACGTATTTTCGTCAAACTGGGGCGGCGTGATGTGCATAGCTGCTGATTAAAACTGTTGAAGGTTAAGAACGCAGCACACATATTTTCCATACATTTTAAAGTTTTAGACCAATAAGTGGTGATAAATTACACATACTTTGGAGTGTCTGATTTAAATTTGAAATGTGTCTATGAGTTCTTTAAAAAACTATCTAGATTATTTAGGAAGTCAATTTTTAATTTGAAAAAACCTAACAATGAATATATTATTTTTAAACTCTGTGAAATAATTGCATTATATTTGTATTCATTTTGGGCATATCCGATTTTAAATAGAAATTAATGTGATTCCTTAAATATATCGTAGGTAGTCTAGAAACTAGAAACGTATGTATTCAACTATTCTTATCGAAATTACAATTGAACTTCAGGAAGTATGTTTAATTTACTACCGCTTTTAGTAGTTTTTATGCAAAAATATGTTTAATTTTTTCAATATATTGATATGTGCGTGCACGTATTAAAAGCGATAACGGATTACATACACGTCTTATGTTCTTTTTCTTCTCGCACATTGACACAACTCAAATGTTCATGTCATATGAATTGCCTACATATTACTCCTTAAAACGCGCTACGCTCCAGATCGTCTTTACTAAAATTATACCTCGTTCAATCGTATTATCAGGTCCCGATCTCACCAAAAGACGTTGAAAAGACCGGATTCGCGTCACGTTTCGCCCTGCTCGAATTCCCAGGCATGTGTTTTAGTCCACACAAACATTTCAGTATTAGTAATCAACGGCATACTAAGTACTCGAACTGGACTTCGATTTCACCTGTATCGTCGACTTTTGAGCAACTAGGACGAACACGAAAAGAACGTTCGCACGATACTTGATCGATATCAAAAATATGGTATTGCCATCAATCCGGCAAAGTGCATTTTCGTGGCAAAAACCATGTAATTCCTCGGGCACGTCATAAACAAATATTATTTGTATAGACGTTTGAATTTAAAATTTATTCGAAAAATATAACTATGCTATAGAAATTATTGTTAGTTTGTTTTAATTTAAAAATATAATTGGTGGTGATTAAAAACTTTAACATAATATATAGTTTTATATGCACAATGACATATTATATAACATTTAGATTTGATTTTAAGCTATATTGTCTATTTATATTACAAACCAATTCACACCGTTGTATGGTAAGTTGGCAGTAAGTATTGTCGTAATAACTCAAAAGTTAATAAAAACAATGTGTAATAAAATATACTACTAGTATAGTAATATAATAATAAAAAAGGTGGATAAGTGGATGTCGCTCTGCTGTACAGAAGGTTACAAGTGGGTCACTGTAATGGATGGTGTTAAATTTGAATTCAATGATATAATATCATTGTATAAGAAAAACGATTCTGAGCGAAGACGGTCAGTCAGCCTATGATTTTACCAAGTATATTTGATGATATTATTGTGAATAAAGTAATTTATATATAACCTATTTACTCGGAGCCTTGTTTTAAATTTTCAATCTTTAGCCATAAAAGTTAAACATTTTATACATTTTTAACCACAAAATAATTAATAAATTATAAATTTGATAAATGTTGTCAAAATTTGAACTTTAAATGCTTATAAAAAAAAATTGTGCCTATGTATTTTTAATATTTTTCAACTGCTATTAGAACGATATATCAGGAGCCTTATATTAAATTTTCACGCTTTTTTACCCAATAAATAAAAATTTATTGATATTTATAAAAAAAAAAACTAAAAAAATTGAAAACTGACAATGTTCGTAAACAGCTCAAAAAGAGTCAAAATATTTTCAACATTTTATGGTGTATAGAAAATGCTAATATGAACATTCAGTGAAATTTTCAAGTATCTACAGTCATTCGTTTTTTAATTACAATAAAATAAGAAAATTGTTACATGAGAAATCGAGTAAATATCAAATCTTGTAAAAATATAAATTTCAGACGCTCATAAAAATTTAATTTAAGTTTCTTCTAGACATTTTTTTTTTGATAAAGGTAGACAAACTTATGAGTAATCTTATATTACATTTTCAAATCTTAGATTTAAAAAGAAAAATTTTTATGAATTCTCAACTCAAAATAATTTGTAATTTTTCGTGATTTTTCCGTATTTTGTCAAAATTTGAACTTTAAATGCTTATAATTAAAAACTGTGACTAAGGATTTTTAATTTTTTTCATCTGCCTTTGAAACAATAAGCTAGGAGCCTTCTATTAAATTTTCAAGCTTTTTTAATCAACAGATAAAATTTTATTGATATTTATAGAAAAAAAAACTAAAAAAATTGAAAACTGACAATGGCCGTAAACAGCTCAAAAAGAGTCAAAATATTTTCAACATTTTATGGTGTATAGAAAATGCTAATATAAACATTCAGTGAAATTTTAAAGTATCTACGGTCATTTGTTTTAGAGTTACACCAAAAACCAAAATCGATTTTCTCGAAAACAGATTTTGCGTAAAAATTCCCGTTTTTCCTTAATTTTTCTTTTGTTTTTCACGTCGCTTGTGAAAACTACTGGGAAATTTTTACTTTTGACCCCCCAAAGTACCAACTAGATTCACTTTCCTATCAGAAAAGTTACTATTGAAGAAAATCCAAGCACTTTTACTGTCCTAAAAGGTGATGACAGACACAAAAATAAAAAAAAAAATAAAAAAAAACACACACCATTGTAGAATCAATACATTCATCGCTTCGCTCAGAATCTAATATTAAAAATAATAAAAAATGTATTGTTTTAGACAAAAAATAATTAAACCTACCGTAGGTATATAATACAGAAAAATTAATTACTAGGTTAACCTATAAGTACTAGCAATATTTATAGATAAATATTAAAATATATATAGTAATATAGGTTGAAAGACCTAAGCAAACCGTTTTTTCTGGAATGATAAAATATTGAATTCAAATTTAAAACACAACCATTACAATGGTTCCTTACTCAATGACGATCTGCATTCGACACCTAATACTAGAGATGGAGAATTTACGTAAAAAAAAATATCGGTAAATTTACCGGTAAATTTTACGGTAAATTTACCAATAATGTTGTAAAAATGGTAAAATAGCTAAATCTTAGAGCCATTGTTATTTTTTACTATTAGACATTAGTAAATACTAAATACGATTCGTATTAGGTACTAATGTTGTATACCTACTTGTTAAATCTAGTTCTTTCTAATAATAACTATAATTAACAAAAAATTTAAAAAATGAATCTAAAATATCTACTGTTCTGTATTAGACATTAGTAATTAGTACATTTTATGAAATATGAATATTGAATTATTCATATTACAATTAATAAATAATTTAAACTAAACTAAACTATCAAAATTCACATTACCTTTATTAATTTTTAAGTCAAAACATTTATATTTAGACTTAACTTTTGTATTAATAATAGTATATTATCAATATCACATTATCTGCATTCTTGGTATCTCCCTATAAAATCTTTCCTAATTACCTACTGATATTTAATGTTCTAATATATATTAGGGGTGGCAGAATATTGATTTTATAGTATATAACAAACTATATAAACAATAACAAGTATATAAATTATAAATATTACAAATGTGAAATGATAATATCACAGAAGTTCCTTTTTCGGTTTACCTACTTTGGTCCAACCTGTTTATTATATTAAAAAACAAAACAAATTATAATAATTATTTTAAAACTTAATAAAACAAACATAAATCTCTATAGTTGAGTTACAAATTGAAATATTGTATATATAAAAAGTAGTTAAGATTAAGTTAGAGTTTGAACATTGGTCATTATTCAAATTCATCCCATTCTGAACGTGAAGAAAAGCTTTCTGAGTCAATTGAATCATTCACCAAATTATCTGTGTCCCATTGTTCTTCGTCTGAACTAGAACTAGGGTCATGCATTTCACCAGTGGTTTCACTAGTGTTTAACATAAAACTGCTAGTTGATGGTTCTTGGCGTTCTTGCTCTGTTGGTGAGAATAATGTTGGCTCTTCAGTTGTTTCTGGCGTTTCGGCACAATTTATTTGTGTCATGGCTCCATCATTACGTAAACGCCGAGTACATAATGGTTTTTCTTTGGATTGAATTTTCAAATTATTCATATTTTGATGTACGAATAAAAGTTTTTCAGCTCTACTATTTGATAACCGGTTCCTTTTTTTTGTATGTATAAGAGAAAAAGTACTGAATGATCTCTCTGTTGCTGCTGAAGAACATGGCAAAGACAAAATTGCTGTTGCTATTTTACTGATAGATGAACTTCCACAAATTCCTCTCCACCAAGTAAAAGGATTTAATTGTTCTAATTCCACAGACCAAACAAATTCTTTACCCCAAAGTCCTTCATGTGAACGATATTGTGCAAGTTCTGTCATAATATTTCCACACTGTTCTTTCATTAAAGACTTAGTAACATTATAAATATATTCAACTCCAGCTATATCTTCAGCAGTTGTTAAATTAGTACCTTGTGTTCTAGGGTCCAATATTGAGCCTGCATAATGCATTGGATGGAGAGCCATATTTTTCCTTTGTTCGAAGGATTTTAAAACCGACTCTTTTTCTTTGTCAGATATAAAATCTATATTTGGTAAATTGTTAGTCAACAGAGAGTTAATATCATTCAATGCATATACAACATCACTCACAAAAGAATGATTAGATTCTAGTTTTAATATCCAATCAGCTATAGGTTTTAACAAGATTAACATACTTTCAATTTTATTCCAAAATACAAAATCAAGAAGAATCATTTTTATGTTTCCTAATTTACCAATAACATGTTCATTTTCACTCCACGATAGTTGTTGAAGACAGCCTTTGTTTTGTTCAATACTTTTTAAACAAGATACAATCGATCCCCAACGAGTTTGTACTGGCATTTTCAAAGTTCCCAATACTTGGTTCTTTGATTTTTGAATTTTAACAAGAGTACTTTTTAAAATGTGTACATTATTAATAGTTTTTACAACTTTTTTTGCATTTTCTTCCACTGTAGAAAAACTTTCTAATTTTACAATATCATGTATTAGTAAATTAAGAGTGTGACAAAAGCATGAGTAGTAAGCAATTGGTAAATTTTCATAACGACTATCACTTTGAAGTATTTGCCAAGCCTTCTTCATAGCAGCTGCGTTATCTGTTACCACCCCTAAACACCTATTTTTCCCAATAGAATCAATGACATCACTTATTAGTTGAGCAATATATTCTCCAGTATGGCGATTAGTAGTTGTATTTAATGATTTATATACAACTGGCTCAGGTGTTGTAATAATGATGTTAACAATGGGTTCATTTCTGTAAAAAGAAACAAAATTCAAATTTGAATGTAATAATTAATTTTAAAATATTTAGTTTGGACTTAAGACTAGTAGACTCTATTACATTGTATAACATTGGCTATGGAATATAAAAATTAATACAGAAAAAATGAAAATACCTGATGTTGCTCCAACCATCGACTTGAACACCATAAACATAGGCGTCATTTATCTTTTTTTTAACGTGTAATGTTATCTGTTGGTGTTTTTCATCCAACAACTTGTTGGAAATTGTGAAACGCGAAGGTGGCACATAACTGGGTCGCATTGCTTTAAAAAAATTCAACCAATGCTCATTTTCTACTATGGAAAAAGGAGTCGCTGTTGCATAAATAGCAGTTCCCAAAAGTTTGTTTAAATAATCCTGTGAAATAATTTGATACAGTTGGTATAATAATTAATAATTACTAATAGGTGTACCGTGTAAGGACATTGAATATATTATAAATTAAATATACCCAATATAATAAACTTAATATAATTAATGTAGTTAGTTTTAGAATTATTTATATATATAATTGTATTTATACTTAAAAGTTAAATTTAACATTTTTGACATTGCAACGCAACACATTTTTCTACCTTATTTATTAATGAATTTAAAAATGGCAATATAGGTATAGGTAATAATATATAATATAGGTTTGTGTTCAACAAATATTTGAAACATGACATCATTTTGTAGTTATAAATAAAGTTATTTCAAATATTTAGAGAGTTTTACCTCAAAAACTAATCAAGTAAAATTGAGTTATAGGAAATTGTCAATATAAGTTTCCAATTAAGCATAAAATATTTAGTGAAGTATGTTATTTAATATTTTCAAATTTAAAGTGCTAATTAAATAAATAAATAATAATAGTAATAACATTGAATGTTTACTGAATAAAAAACAATTTTAAATTAAGAATATTATACATTACTTGTTCATTTTTTTTCATGGTATCCATGTATGATATTAATTTCCTTTCTTTAGTATGGCCAGTATTGATCTTTTTTAAGCCTGTGTTGGTGCCGTTGGTTGTATTTGATGAATCACTTTCAATGAAATTATTATTGTTTCCTAAAAATTAAAATATACCTATTAGCTATTAGCATCATAATATAATATACATGTATAGGTACTTAACCAATGCCATTAAATATTTCAAAAACAACAAAAAAAATCTATGATAAATTATAATACAAAATACTCTTAGGAACATGCTTTCTAGCCCCACCAAGTATTTAATCAATGGCATGAATACCTGGTAACACTATATTTAATATTATAATATGATCAGAAAATGCATAAATTACTTGAATCCCGAAAAAGTACATAGTTAGTTATTTTAAGTTTTTAACTTACCCTGTTGTTCGTTGTTATTTTTATTTTTATTTGATGCAATTGAGGATGGTTTTTTTTTTGCATTTTGAAAAATGTAAAGCCATTCTAGTAACGTTTTCTTTATAAATGCTTTCGCAATATAAGCATTGAAAACGTTTGCCTTCAATCGGTACAAAATATCGTTTTTTTATTTCTTGAGGCTTCATCTTGGTATCTATATTTAAAAATTTTTAAGGTGTTTTTGGCAACTGGAAAGTGGAAATTGGTAAAAATATTTTTGTTGATACACTATAGACTGTAGAGACTAGAAACTCGAAAATGCGTCTTAAAATAGAAATATCAAATAGTCATAACAACACAGGTCGACAGCTGATAACATGATAACGATTGACGATCGACCGTATACCGTATACCGAACAAAATATAGAAAATGTGATTATTTTTTTTTATAGTACTTTATTCATTATTGTATTGTTATCATTTGATAAAAAATATATCTCTTTACAATTCAGACTAGGCGTTTTCGATTTCATTTGATTAGAGAGGTCACACAACATTTTTTTTTGGTAAAAAATAATTTACCGGTAAAAAAAAAATTGGTAAAATTTACGGTAAATTTTTTTACCGGTAAAAATTTACCTGGTAAATTTACTCCACTCACATCTCTACCTAATACACATTATACAGTAACTGTACAGCATTGCTAGAGTGGTTATTATTTTATTCTTTCCCCTTTTTATATCTTATAATTTATATTATATTTGATATATATTATGATACAATTGTTTTAACGAGTGAAAATGCTTCAAAACTTAATGAAAAAAAAAATTTGTGTTAAGCTATATACATTTTTTCAATACTGTCATAAACGAGTTAAGAAGTTTAAGTTAAAATTTAATTTTAATTTACTCAATTTTTAAATTTATCTGATTTTATTGATGTAAACTTAATAAATAACGAGTTACTAATCAAATCCAAGTTACGTTAATTTATAAATAATTTAATAAAAAATATAATACATTTATTATTGACAATGCATACTTCATAAACATTTACTTTTTATTATTTTAAACAATATTACTGCCTACTGGCTATTTATGTAGGTATTAAAAAAAAAAATACGATTACTATTAATTTTAAGCTTTTTATACATGTTATCTATCGGCTTAACTCAATTAAAAATTATCATTACCTTGCCCAGGCTTGCATTTTTATGAGCGATAGTAATTCAAAATTGTATACATTGGATATTCAAACTTATGCACAATTTTTTTCAAGCAATTTAAATTATGTTGAACGATTAATAATTATTCAATTTACAACAACTCATCAATAGTGGATCCAGAAGTTACTCAATGGGGAGGGGAGGAGGATAACTCATATTATAGTATAACATTTTAATTTTAATTATGTTACACTTTATAGCAGCGTTTCCCAAACCATGGGTCGCGACCCATCATTGGGTCGTGAAATTTTTTTGATGGGTCGCGACTCGCAGTTACGATTACAGTTATTTTAGTCGTAAATTGATAAATAATATAAATAACTAGTATTGTAGAATAAATGACGTAAAGTTATTACGATTATGGAATTTTTTTTATCTTATCGTTAAATGTGCTAATGACTAGTGACTAGTCGATGCGATCGGTCTCGGTCGTTTGTCCATAATCCATAATGTGCAGTTGAGCAACGAGCGGTACATCGAGACTACGCAAATTTTAAGTTTACGATTAAAAACACATTTTTAACTATTTTAACAAATTTTTACCTAATGGATAAATTTATAATTCGTAATACTACAGCCAGTGATACTAGCCAACCAGTTCCATCAGGCAGTTCAGTACAAAACAAGAAAATATCAGGCAACCGTAGTTTTAGTACAGATTTTATTAAATTTGGATTTCGACGTTATGAAAATACAGTAAAACCTCGGTAAAACGGAACTCCGGTAAGACGGAAACCCCGGTATTACGGAATATTTGTTTGGTCCCGTTTCAAATTACATATAATTTTATCCCGCTAAGACGGAAACCTCGCCAAGCCGGAAACGGGCACGTTTTTGTAATGAAAGTTGATGAAAACCCTCGCTAAGACGGAAATATAACACGATTTTCGTGTAATAAATTTATTTTCGTACTGTCGATACCCATAGATAATCGATATACGAGCGCGTACGATGACATTAAAAACTAATAAAATTGATATGTATACACTACCTATACAATATTATTATCTGAGTTGCTTGGTTCAGTATCAAATCGTATATCGTTACGTTCGTGTCGTTTACGTCGTTGAGTTTTCCGTCTATCGTTTAAAATGTCGAAAAAAACAACTCTTACGCTATCGGATAAAATAAAATTAATCGAGTTAAAGCAACATGAGAATCTTTCAGTGAAGGAACTTATGGTGAAATTTAAGTGTGGAAAAACGCAAGTTTATGAGGCAATAAAAAATAAAGACAAACTAATGGAGCAGTGGGTGAGTTGTAAAAATTCTGGTAAAAGTAAAAGAGTGGTGTCGGTGGGATATGAACAAGTTGAACGAGATTTATACAGGTGGTTCATCAATTGTCGGTCGAAAAGTTTGCCCATCTCTGGACCTATTATACAAACAGAGGCCACTAAATTGGCAGAAAAACTCGGAATCAGTGATTTTAAAGCTTCAAACGGTTGGCTTGACCGGTTCAAACGACGGCACAATATCGTCTGCAAGCAAATCAATGGAGAAGCAAATGATGTAAATCAAGATACAGTTGAAAATTGGAAACGCAAACTCTTAGTTCTCATTAAAGGGTATGAAGCTAAAGACATTTATAATGCCGACGAAACTGGTCTTTTTTTTAGAGGGATCCCTACCAAGTCTTTAGTAATAAAGGGCGATGCGTGTGTTGGTGGTAAAAAATCTAAGGATAGGTTAACTGTATTAATGTGTGGGAGCATGGCAGGTGAAATAAGGAAACCTCTTGTTATAGGCAAATCCATGAAACCTCGTTGTTTTAAGAATATGAATATTGCTTTGTTACCTGTGACTTGGAAATCTAACAAGAAGGCTTGGATGACGGCCGAAATAATGGAACAGTGGTTGCAATATTTCAATGCAGATATGCGATCACAGAACAGAAATATTTTATTATTTTTGGACAATGCGACATGTCATCCTTACATTGAACTGTCTAACGTGAAAATTCATATGCTACCCCCAAACACCACTTCGGTTTCTCAACCGATGGACCAAGGAGTTATTTACACCTTTAAGTCGTACTATCGTAAATTTATGCTACAGTCGCTTGTGTGCAAAATTGATAGTTCTACTTCGGTTCACCAGCTTGCTACTTCGATAACTGTGTTAGATGCTGTAAATTGGATTTCTTTATCGTGCAATAGTTTAAAAAATGAATGTGTACAAAATTGTTTCCGTAAAGCTGGATTCTTGATTGATGGATCGGACGTGAATCCCAATGAGAATGCCCTGACTGAAATTCAAGATATCTTTGCTGCACTTGATTTTGACCAAGAACAATTTCTGCACATTGATGACCAACTTGAGACGCAGCAAACCCATGATTCGGCTTTATCCATGGTTGAGAATGAAAGTGAAAAAGACGAAGACAACGACGAAAACCAATATGAAGAACCAGAAAATATGGTAAAAGATTACAAAACTGCTATCTGCTACCTCGAGGAACTACAAAAATTTTCCCTCACAGTATCTAATAGTGAGCTTTTGGATTTTATTTCGAGAGCCAAGGAGTGTGTGGAACGCGACGCCTTACAAAATAAAAAGCAAAAATCAATAACCGATTTTTTTCAAAAAATATAATTATGTATTTATTAATGTATACTGGCTAAAAATAAATACGTAATAAATAAAATATATAGATGAATAAGTATAAATATAAAATTAAATAAAAAATATAAATTGTATGTATTATGTATCAACTGGTTTAAAATAAATATATATGTAATCTTTAATTTTATTCAATTAAATTTTTTGAACCCCGTCAAGACGGAAACCCCATCAAGACGGAAAAATATCATGGTCCCATGCGATTCCGTCTTATCGAGGTTTTACTGTAATAAAATGGTTCAACCACAATGCGTTGTATGTGGAGAAATTTTAGCCAATGAAAGTTTAAAACCCTCCAAATTAAAAAGGCATCTTGATACCAAACACCTAAATGTAAAAAACAAACCTACCGAATATTTTGAACGCTTAAATGACCAGTTTAAAAGTAGTACAAATTCAATGAAGACCTATTGTCACGCTACAGTTTCTGCTGTGAAGGCTTCATATTTATTAGCATATAGAATTGCTAAAAATAATAAACCTCATACTATTGGTGAAAATCTTATTCTGCCCACTGCAATAGATATGTGTACTGAAATATTAGGAAAAGAAGCGGCAAATAAATTAAAAACAATACCAGCTTCAAATAATACTGTTCAGAGACGCATTGTTGATATAAGCGAAAACATAAAACAACAATTATTAAACAGATTAAGCTCAAAACCCATATTTCTATTTTCTATTCAATTAGATGAAAGTACAGACGTTCAAAATAAAGCTATATTATCTGTATTTATAAGGTATTATTATGACGAGAATATTCACGAAGATTTTTTGTACTGCAACAGCTTGAGCACAACGACAACCGGTGAAGATATTTATAGCTCTTTAGACAATTTTTTTTATAGAAAACAATATTCAGTGGACAAACTGTGTAGGTGTAACTACTGATGGTGCGGCATCGATGACGGGTAAACATGTTGGTATGGTACGACGTATAAAAGAAGTAGCCCCAGATGCTGAATGGACTCATTGTATGCTTCACAGAGAGGCACTTGTGAGGCATAAAGTTTATAGTGTGTCATTGTATAATAATTAATTATTTATCACCCAACATATTATATCATTAGGTATATGTGTTACTGAAGCAACACACAGACCATAAGATAACCACCAGTGAATCAGTTTGATTTATCTGATGTATAATATAAAAAACATTCAATGTAATCAAAATGTATAATTCACGTTATAATAAATAATTATCAACTATAATAATTGGTAGGCAATTTGATCTACTTAGGGGAGTAAAAGGTGAATAATTCCCAGTACATTTAAAAATAACCTAGAAAAATAAAAACGGAAAAACGGATAAATGTATAATGTATATACATAAAACCAGTGTTTAACTAAATAGATATCGTTTTTAGATTTCTAAAAATAAGTTTAGAATACCTTATACCCCCGTAATATATTATGTCCGTCCGTCCGTCGTGGTTTAAAATATTTTGAAAATTATACCCATGCGTATATTATAATATAAACATTTGGTCAAAATTACAATCAACAGTTGTTTGTTTTAGAATTAAACAATGGAAAAAAACAGACTATTTTATGAGAAATCGTTATTTTACGCTTGAATAACAAACTTTAGACACCTATAAAAAAATATTGGATTTATTACACTCAACTTTTTTTATAATTATGAAGAACCTTGTATTCAATTTTCAAATTTTAGGAATAAATATTAAAAATTATATGGATATTTGTATTTTAGAATAATTAGTACATTTTAGCAATTTTTCCAACATTTGTCAACATTTTAAATTCAAAATAGTTCATAAAAATGAATGTAGATTAACGTTAAACTTTTTTTTATTTCCAATAACCACAACTTACGAGAAACCAACCTTGTACCTTGTACTCAAATCAAAGTGTGTAGATACTTTTTTACATTTTTTTTAATTTACAGTTGATAGAACATTTTATTATTTATTTTTTAATTGTATGTTATTATACATTTATAAGCGACATATTATTTCATTATGTTTTTACTTTCAGTCTTATAAAATACAAATATTGTTAAATGATTGAGAACAACACGAAAATATATAGGTACATAGTAATCAGTATGCAACCGGAAGTACAAAGTTTTACTTAGGTACCTATTTAATCAATTTTTAAGGAATCGCATTTGATTAAATAGAACAATAATTAGTGATATAAGACGGACAATAAAACACAGCAAATGACGACGATGTGCATTATAAATTATAATGAACACTATTGGACTGTGAATAATATTATGATCAACAGACTACAATATATATATAGATCAAAGAATATCTATATTCAAAATAATTTTAGGTAAGTACATAATTGATGAAAAACGTGATTCAACTAAGCATGTTTATGATTTACACGCCTTGCAGTTCATACAACAATATTCTATCGTCAATGGATTAAGATTAACATATTATACGAGTACCGTTTTGTAGGTATAGGCACGAATCAGTTACCTACCAATAATAAGTAATAACTGACTAAATATTATGACAAGTTACTGAAAGATATTTAATTTACTATACAATTCCTACTCGAAAAAAGTGACTTGGGTGATTGTTTGGTACCTATATATTGTATACGCAGAATTGTTGAATTATTAAAGTCAATTTTTCTATCAAATCTGCAAAATGCTAAAAATTATTTACAAATAATAATTAACAATAATTAACAATAATTAACAATAATTTATAGTACTTAGATAAACTATCAATGCATAATATATTATATAAATTTTTAATTCATATTATAGGTATACATCACGTGCCTTATACAGGTTTTTAACACAAAATATTGCTATCATATTAATACAATATAAAACATTTTGTTTTATAAATACTTAATAGCATTGTTCGTTATTTGTAATATTTTACGGTTTCTGGGACGTTTGTTTGACCAAAACGACCACGAAAATATGACATTTTTATTTTAAAAATCTATGGTACTATAACAGTCAGCACACGGTCGGCACGAATTTATTGTAATACGTTTTTATAAATGGATTCGTACATCAAACGAAATTGTGTAAATATCACATTATTGCATATTATAGTCTCATCGACGCTATTAATTAATTTATGAGAAATCTTGATTATATTTCGGTTTTTAGTGTGGATTTGAATTTAATGTAGCATACAAAATAATATATTACAATAGCTCTTTCTTTTGAGAAAAAGAATTCCCATTATACCAAGTGCATATAGTATATTTTAATTCTTAGGGTTTATGCAGAAAAAAATGTAAATGTTACACTTATAAATAAATAACTTCAAAACTGCAGATATCAGGAAATGTGATTCTGACGCATACCGACTCAGCGAATATTTGCCAATTGTTTTATTTATTGATTATTTTCACTCACCAAGCCACTTCGTACTGGTTTCCCATCCGATATTGGTAAAATTCGAAGAAAAAAAAAATAATATTAAAATCAAAATACTTGGTGAGCATCACAATTACGATGATGTTTGCCAAGTATATGAGTCGTGTGAAACTGTCTTAATATTAGGTACATAGTTAAATCTCTGATTCACACGTATCACTTAATAAAGAAAAATCATAAAACTGTAGTTGACATTTTGCAGATTTAAAATGAATTTTAAATAAATGTTATACACGATGATACTATTATAGCATATGGTATTAATATTATATTGATATTACATATAACAGTTATTACCTATTTACGAATTATTTTATTTGTATTCAATTTATTGTTTATATTATGTTATCGTAAAAGTTCGATCACTAGGTAGTAAGCTGGTAAAGCTAGATTCAACTAGTTAATGCTAGCAGTATTTACTGTTTGTCTCAGTAAAAGTTGAAAGTCATTATTTTAATTCGGGGTTTTGCTAAACACGTCGTGTGCCTACATGTATACATCCTAGAATATACAAATAGTTAGTAAAAGCTGTTAGTACAAGACCAGTAAAATCGAGCAATGTGTTATCGCTCATGTATGTTTTTATTAGGTGCCAGCTCTGTTAATTTATGTGCCCAATTGTGCTGTTAACGTAATGATTGTATTGAACTGTGTATATTTGAATTTATTTTTAAAATGTTTTATATTTTGACTCTTTTTGAACCATATATACACATTTTAAACTGAACATTTTTTTAGTTTATATCATAGAAATGTATGCCAATAAAAATGTTTTCTCTTAGTCAAAAAGTTTGAAAGTTTAATTCAATGTTCCTCATAAGTTGTTATAACTTATAAGAGTAGTTAAAATTTGGATAAAATTAGATACTTAAACAAAGAATATCAATATCAGTTATTTCGTTGCAATTTAAAAATATTATTCATAATACCTATTTGAAAATTTGAATTAATATATTATTATATTAATTTATACGCACAATAACATGAACAAATGCAATGTTAAAAAATTGGAAAAAAGTTAATTCAACTTAATGTACCTATATTGCTAAAAGTAAAATAATTACTTTAGTAATAATAATATCATAAAATAAACCTCAGTAATATAAGCAGACGACCGTCTATGCCTAAAATCGTTTTTCGTAATGATTTTATATCATTGGATTCAAATTTAACAAGTCCATTTCGGTGATCCAAAACTTTTTGTACAGCGTAATGGTAGGTAGGTCAAATTTGATCAAATTTTTTTTAATTTGATTTAAACTTGGTAATATTGAATGGTTTTATGAGGCTCGTATAAGTCCAATAATTGAAAAAAAAACTTGTACACTTATGATGTTACCAACTAAAAACGATTATGTAATACGCAAATCGCGGTCAGTGATCAAAAGCAGGCCTTGTGTGTATTGTAATAAAAAAATAAAATGGGTAAAGACTTTTAATTTAACACGTGCAATTCACAAAATCTATACCTATTTAGGAAACAAAAACCAATCGCTGTTAAAAAGTCAATCCACTATTTAAACGATTTGATATTCTTTGTATTGGGAATGAAGGCAAACTTAATTATCCAGTGGAAAGTGGATCTGAAGACATTCGATACTTAGGTATGTAATGAAGAACTTTTCATATTATACACGCAGCTCATATTGCAGCAGTCCACTGTGGTAGGGATCGAATAAATGTATGATAAAAACATTATTTGTCGTGAATCAGTGTTTACTAATTAATCAAAATTCTTATTGTGATTTATAATATATCATATTATTATTGTAATGTTGAGCATACTATAATATCACCATAAAAATAAGTAAATACGTACCAAACGTTCTTTATAATTTCTAATATTTTTGGAATTGTAATTCAGACAATAATACGTTGATACCTAGTGTCCTAGTCATGTTTTTTTTGTCATTTTTTTTTAACGTCAGGTATAATATGGCCGAACCACGGAATTAAATAATACCTGTATATACGATGGGTTATGCTTTTAAATACGAACCGGCTACGTCTTGAAGCACCTGGACGTTTCGCAGCCTATAGTAACATATACTATATAATAATATAAATTATAATATATATATATATATAGGGACTAGGTCTCTGTTGTCAAATGTTTTCCGGCAACTATAACTACAGACGTGTGGCACCAACATTTATCATCGAAAATGACATTTGCCGCCATTCGTAAAACTTCGTGTTAAAAAGAAACAAAAAAAAAACCTCCACGACCGCCCGCTGGCACGTACACATCTGCTTTTATACCCATTTTGAAAGCAGCTGGACATCGGCGTCGAGCCGGCTCGTGTCCAAACAACTGAACGGAACGGTGTATAACATTTTACACAAATTATGAATATTCCAATAATACAACCCTATTTCGTCTCAGTGTTATTACAATCGACGGTTAACAACTCTAGACGATCGTATAGAGAGTATTAGAATATTATATTTCCAATTTACCGTATAGGCACTGTAATAATACTTCCGGAGACCATTATTATACAAGTGCTAGCCAAATGAGAACCTAGTAAAAAATGACAAACGCCAAAATATTAATATAATATTACATTAAATATCCGTTAACATCAAAATAATTATATTACGAAAAAAACTTAGACTCGTAAGTCTTGATCCCGTGCGTATATTATTATGAATACACGTTAGGTACCTAACGCACCATTGTTATTGTAATGTATACGGCGGATTATCATGGCCCTATGGTAACGCGACGATGTTGCTGGAAGGATTAAAAATGACAACGATTTCAAGGACAATCGCTCGTCGAGTGTTCGCGGGAACGCCGCGTATCGATAAAAATCAGTATACACCTTTAGGCGCACAGAGCAACGTTTGTCTCATTCCCGCGTCCCTTTGTACCAACTGCATTGTACTCTTTATTTTCCCGCGACTCGAGCAACGGGAACGTACAATAATAATAATATTATAACATTGTGCCTGTAATAATGTGCGTTGTGTTGTTGTTGTTGTCGCGTACACATTCGTCGTAGCGGCGGCGGCCGAAAAATCTGGTTTCCAAAAATACGTAAACCACGCCCCGTTGACCATCAACTCCCCTTAACCCCACCCCGAATTACTGCCGCGCACACATGCACTCGCACACACACCCGCCGACGATCCCCCCCGCTCGAAGCGTCGGCCCGAGTCGCGGGCGCCCGTTTGTCTGCCGATTTCCGGCGTCGCGGTCGGTCGGTGTCGGTCACACGTGTGCTTAGCTCGGGAATATATTATACACTATGATATTAATATGTTTATATACTTACACAATGGATCGGCAGAACCCTCCGAAGCCCTGCGGTCATAATTTCACCGTAATCTCCTCTTCGGTTCGGTCGTGTGCAGTGGCAACAGCGCGTGCGCCTTGTGCACGTATTGCCAGTTCGTGTCGCGGCTCTTTTGCATAATACAATAATGTTATATTATTATAATTGAATACGCGCCTAACCATTATTTTAACCGTCCGAACTTCTTCATAATAATAATAATAATAATAATAATAATATACAACTAGCTAGCCGGTGCGCCGAACGGCAAACGTTGCGTCGTTCAACGTCCGTTCATAATAATATTATTATGATATTATTATTACGTAATAAAATATCATAATAATATTATATTATATCGTCGCCGATTCAACGTATATGGTTTTTTTTTCTGAAATGGCGTCATCGGGGTTAGCCATATCAGGTAAGCCGCGATTATTATATTTTATTCATCATAATATTATAATAGCATAATGTCAGACATTATAGTCAGTACGGCGACCTGATACAATGATAATATTTCGTACTTTGCAGTGTTTGTAATTAAACTGTAAATATTGTGCATAGTGTGCGTGGCACACGTCAGTATAATATATATGGCCAACACACAAGTCAGCAATTTGGTCGGAGTATCGAATATACAAAAATCTTCTCTACTGAGTATATAATATAATTTTACCATATTATTGCGATTTGCCTTTTTAAAAAATTCTGAACTACATTGTACAAAAATAAATTTATTTAAAAAATGTATTACATTAATACGAATATGGTATATGATAAAGAAAATAACACAATTTTATGGTCATATGCAATGTTATGTCGACCTGTTGATGATTATAAAAATAAATAATCAGGCTATGTTATTGCCTACCACGAAGTTAAAATTGTTAAATTGTTATAGCTTGGGACCTACCTATCAGTTTCCAGTTTATCTTAAATAAAATAGTAAAGATTCATTATTATTACAATATTTGAATATTGGTTTTTGTATTTTTATATTTAATTTAATGTTTTTAATTTCTTAGTATCTTGTAATTTTATTAAAATGTGTTCAATTGAATTAATTTTAGTCAGAGTTTCTTTTTTTGTTTCGAGCAATACTCCAATGACAGCACAGACGAGTGGCCAGTAAGTGATTGAATAAAACTATACATTTTTAAAATCTTTAAACACCATACACAAAATATTTCTTTTATTATCCCTGTACTTCTCCACAATGATCTGTCTCATACAGATTCCATCAATCTTCCCGGCATAAGCCAACAAATTAAATAATAAATTACAAAATGTTGGTTTGAATTTAGCAACGCCGCAATGCCGCATAAAATATAGTATGCTCTATCGTGTTTTAATAATATGTAAATAGGTATTATGTTATTATTTATAAATGTATTACCAATTTAATATAATATAGTGGTATCGGGTTAAAAAAAACACAAACAAAACGTATTTACAAATAACTAGTAAGTATATGCCATTGTTCTAAGTATCAAGTTTCCTAATTCGAAAACGAAATAGGTAGCAATAATGAGGCAGATTACAAGTGACAACAATTAAAAAAATGCATATAAATCTTTTAAGTGTAGGAGACTTATAGCATAAGACGTATACATATATATACACAATAACACAACTTTAACACGAATTAGATAAAACTATCTTAAATCCAAATACATACATATCAATATTAACTAGTAAAGGTTTTGATAAACATTAAGAGGGGGGTTAGCAAATTTAGTACCCTGGCAAAAAAAGTGAAAAATGGGCAAAAATAAATATAATAGTTTACAAAGTATTACCGAAGGCTGTTTACACGTATTTACATTTTATTATTTTTATGTTACTTTATAACTTGAATCGTTTTTAATACAAACTTTAGAAGCTTATAAAAAAAAAATTATGACTATGGATTTTTAATTTTTTTTATCTGCCTTTGAAACAATAACCTAGAAGCCTTCTATTAAATTTTTAAGCTTTTTTAACCAACAAATAAAATTTTATTGATATTTGTAGAAAAAAAAACTAAAAAAAAATGAAAATGTCCGGAAACAGCTTAAAATAAGTCAAAATGTTATGGTGTATAGAAAATGCTAATATAAACATTCAGTCAAAATTCCATGTAGGTACCTACAGTCATTTGTTTTAAAGTAACACCAAAAATCAAAAATCAAAAACTTATGAGTCATCTTATATTACATTTTCAAATCTTAGATTTAAAAAGAAAAATTTTTATGAATTCTCAACTCAAAATAATTTGCTAATTTTCGTGATTATTCCGTATTTTGTCAAAATTTGAACTTTAAATGCTTATAAATAAAAACTGTGACTAAGGATTTTTAATTTTTTTCATCTGCCTTTGAAACAATAAGCTAGGAGCCTTCTATTAAATTTTCAAGCTTTTTTACTCATTAGATAAAATTTTATTGATATTTGTAGAAAAAAAAACTAAAAAAAAATGAAAATGTACGGAAACAGCTTAAAATAAGTCAAAATGTTATGGTGTATAGAAAATGCTAATATAAACATTCAGTCAAAATTCCATGTAGGTACCTACAGTCATTTGTTTTAAAGTAACACCAAAAATCAAAATCGATTTTCTCAAAAACAGATTTTGCGTAAAAATGACTGGGAAATTTTTACTTTTGACCCACCAAAGTACCAACTAGATTCACTTTCTTATCAGAAAAGTTACTGTTGAAGAAAATCCAAGCACTTTTACTGTCCTAAAAGGTGATGACAAACAAAAAAAATAAAAAATAAAATAAAAAAAAACACACATTATTATAAAATCAATACATTCATCGCTTCGCTCAGAATCTAAAATACATGATAATATTATAAAGGTGCTATTATAATAACTAAATACTAATAACATAATCAATGCCATGTTTAGCAAAAAATAACTCAACCTATCCTATTGCTACAATGTGTTTCTGAAAAAAAAACACGTTCGTGAACATCACTATTTTCTTATTAATAGGGTGTGAACATGAGCGAAATTCGTACCTAACCTTTAGAGAATTTAAATATACAAAGTAAAAATAAAAAATTTTAGATTCTGAGCGAAGCGATGAATGTATTGATTTTACAATGATGTGTGTTTTAGATTCTGAGTGGAACGATGAATGTATAGATTTTACAATGATGTGTTTTTTTTTAATTTTTTAATTTTTTTTTAAATTTTTCTTTAAATTTTTGTGTCATGAAATTTTGATTGAATGGTTATAATTTATTGCATTTCCTATACACCATAAAACTTTGAAAATATTTTGACTCTTTTTGAGCTGTTTACGGACATTGTCAATTTCCATTTTTTTTAGTTTTTTTTCCTATAAATATCAATAAAATTTTATCTGTTGAGTAAAAAAGCTTGAAAATTTAATAGAAGGCTCCTAGGTTATTGTTTCAAAGGCAGATGAAAAAACTTAAAAATTCTTAGTCACAGTTTTTATTTATAATCATTTAAAGTTCAAATTTTGACAAAATACAGAAAAATCACAAAAATTAGCAAATTATTATGAGTTGAGAATTCATAAAAATTTTTCTTTTTAAATCTAAGATTTGAAAATGTAATATAAGATTACTCATAAGTTTGTCTACCTTTATCAAAAAAAAAAAAATGTCTACAAGAAACTTAAATTAAATTTTTATGAGCGTTTGAACTTCATATGTTTACAACATTTGATATTCACTCGATATCTCATGTAACAATTTTCTTATTTTGTTGTGATTAAAAAACGTATGACTGTAGATACTTGAAAATTTCACTGAATGTTTGTATTAGCATTTTCTTTACACATTGAAAATAATTTAATAATTATTTTGTAGTTAAAAATGTATAAAATGTTCAACTTTTATAGCTAAGGATTGAATATTGAAAACAAGGCTCTTAGGCTCCACGTAAATAAGTTATTTATAATACTTTATTACTTTATTCACAATAATATCATCAAATATATTTGGTAATATCATAGACTGACTGACCGTTTTCCTTCAGAATCGTATTTCTTATACAATGATATTATATCATTTAATTCAAATTTAACACCATCCATTACAGTGACCCACTTGTAACCTACTGTACAGCAGAGCGACATCCACTTATCCACCTTTTTTACGCATGAGTGCAACGCTACGTTTATCATGTCTTTTTATCGTACCTAGTCCGAGTGCAGTGCAGAGAGCGAGTGGCAACGCTAGCACATTATGTGCTTTTTAACAACTGTGTTTTGAGCTGTTTACGGACATTTTCAGTTTCCATTTTTTTTGTTTTTTTTCTATGTCAATAAAACTTTATTTGTTGGGTAAAAAAGCTTGAAAATTTAATACAAGGCACCTACTTCATTGTTACTACGACATTTGAAAAATATTAAAAATTCATAGTCACAGTTTTTATTTATAAGCATTTAAAGTCCAAATCTTGACAAATTACGGAAAAATCACGAAAATTAGCAAATTATTTTGAGTTGAGAATTCATAAAATTTTTCTTTTTAAATCTAAGATTTGAAAATGTAATACAGGATTATCCATAAGTTTGTCTACCTTTATCAAAAAAAAAAACGTCTACAAGAAAGTCAAATTAAATTTTTATGAGCGTTTGAAATTCATATTTTTAAAACATAGTTTTAGTCTCATGTAACGGTTCTCTTATTTTATTGTAATTAAAAAAAAATGACTGTAGATACTTGAAAATTTCACTGAATGTTTATTTTTTCATTTTCTATACACGATAAAATTTTGAAAATAATTTGATTCTATTTGAGCTGTTAATGGACATTGTCAGTTTTCAATATTTTTAGTTTTTTTTTCTATAAATATCAATAAAATTTTATTTGTTGGGTAAAAAAGCTTGAAAACTTAATGCAAGGATCCTGACATATTGTTATAATAGCAGTTGAAAAATATTAAAAATATATAGGCACAATTTTTTTTATGAGCGTTTAAAGTTCAAATTTTAAATTTAATAATTATTTTGTAGTTAAAAATTTATAAAATGTTCAACTTTTATAGCTAAGGATTGAAAATTTAAAACAAGGCTCCACGTAAATAGGTTATATATAAATTACTTTATTCACAATAATATAATTATACTTGGTGATATCATAGGCTGACTGACCATTTTCGCTCAGAATCGTTTTTCTTATACAATGATATTATATCATTGAATTCAAATTTAACACCATCCATTACAGTGACCCACTTGTAACCTACTGTACAGCAGAGCGATATCCATTTACCCAGCTTTTTTTTTGTGTCTGTCATCACCTTTTAGGACAGTAAAAGTGCTTGGATTTTCTTCAACAGTAACTTTTCTGATAGGAAAGTGAATCTAGTTGGTACTTCGGTGGGTCAAAAGTAAAAATTTCCTAGTAGTTTTCAAAAGTGATGTGAAAAACAAAAGAAAAATTAAGGAAAAAACGGGAATTTTTACGCAAAGTCTGTTTTTGAGAAAATTGATTATGGTTTTTGGTGCAATAATTCTAAAACAAATGACCGTAGGTACATGAAATTTTGACTGAATGTTTATATTAGCATTTTCTATACACCATAACATTTTAACCTATTTTGAGCTGTTTACGGACATTTTCAGTTTCCATTTTTTTAGTTTTTTTTTTTTCTACAAATATCAATAAAATTTTATTTGTTTGTTAAAAGAGTTTGAAAATTTAATAGAAGGCTTCTAGGTTATTGTTTCAAAGGCAGATAAAAAAATTAAAAATCCTTAGTCAGGGTTTTTATTTATAAGCATATTTTTACTCTTTTTGAACTGTTTACGGACATTGTCAGTTTTCAATTATTTTAGTTTTTTTTTTCTATAAATATCAATAAAATGTTATTTGTTGAGTAAAAAAGCGTGAAAATTTAATGCGAGGCTCCTGATATATTGTTACAATAGCAGTTGAAAAATATTAAAAATACATAGGCACAATTTTTTTTTATAAGCATTTAAAGTTCAAATTTTGGCAAAATTTATCAAATTTAAAATTTAATAATTATTTTGTAGTTAAAAGTATATAAAATGTTCAACTTTTATAGCTAAGGATTGAAAATGTAAAACAAGGCTCCACGTAAATAGGTTATATATAAATTACTTTATTCACAATAATATCATCAAATATATAATATACTTAGTAATATCATAGGCTGACTGACCGTTTTCGCTCTGAATCGTTTTTCCTATACAATGATATTATATCATTGAATTCAAATTTAACACCATCCATTACAGTGAATTACTTGTAACCTACTGTACAGCAGAGCGACATCCGCTTACCCACCTTTTTTATCATGTTGTCTTTCGTAATTCATTATTCACTATACACTGTGTGGTGTACTGGTGTATCATTTCTATGGATAGTAATTCATTTCTTCAATGAACGGGAAACTGTTCCTTAAAAAAAAAATAACGAATGTGAACGTAAACAAGGTCCTTATATATATATATTTAACATGAACCTGAATGAGTTCAGTTTTTAAATATAAATTATAACATCATAAAATGTACTTAACGATAAGACGTCAGACCGTCTTCGCTCAGTATCATTTTACATATGCAATGATTTATAATTTAATTTAAACTGAACACACATTCGTAGGTATTACAGTGGCTTACTCAATGACGAGGTATACTCGACACCTATAGGTACTGTATGTACAGCAGAGCGGTTATCTACTTTCCCATTTTTAAGACTTACATTTTTAAATGCAAGTTAAAATGTGGGACACCCCTCTCTCTCCAAAACCTACACTGACAATAACAAATATAATATAATGACAAATATATTGACTCAATGATAGGAAATTAACAAACATTTTTATATGCTAGTAAGTAATATTGATGCATAACTACTAACAATAACCAAAAAGATAACATATAAAAGGTAATAAAGGTATATAAAGGTATACATAATATGTAGTATATTATACCTAATTATAAATTAAAAAAAAAAATCATTCAATTGAAAAACGGCATTATAATTATTCTCTCTACGTTATATTACATAAATTATAATTTAAATAACATTTACCAATAACAGAGATAACTGATTATACTATAATTTATCATAATAAACTATTTAAATATGATATAACAGTTTCGAACACGATTATAAAGAACGTTAACCCGCATACGGGGTCGTGTAATAATCAAATAATAATAGACCCATGCATACTCCATTTGTACACTGCGATGCTTCCATTGTTTAATGTAAAATTATTTAAAATGTATTAATTAATGAAAAATGTACGTAGTATTTACTATTTTATTGTATTTAAATATTATGATTTATTAATATAATATATTATTATGATTTATATGTTATTTATAACTTATGGTTAATGGTTATATTTAAATTTTGAATAATACTTTGTTATATAATGTATATTGTGCAATGTGCACCATTAGTATTAGTATACTTATAAATTGTTTTGAATTTAGATACAATGATTACTTTAATGTTGCTGTTGGGTTTGCTGCACAACGGATTGTCGGCCATCAGCGGATACGAAGAAGTGGAAAAAAATTTACTTATGAAATTAGGTAAAAATTATATAAATTATATTTATTAAGTATTGAAATAATTACCTAATTCAACCGTGATTGAATGGAAATAATTGTACTGAATTATCGTTTTCATATTTAGGTTTAACCCGAAGACCTGTGGTAGAGAAAAATATGAAGATACCGTCTTCCACAATGGAGCTGTATAAGTCAATGGTAGAAGAAAACAATGCAATGACAACGCATTTTTATCTTCCTGGTTTGCACACAACGTCTGCCAATACTGCTAGGATTTATTCCAGCAAAGGTAATTAATAAGTTCTTAAAATATATGGTACATACAATGTATAATGTCATTATTATATTTTAAGTAAATTATTTATTACCTATATTACAAACAAGTTATAATTTGTTTTTATAACTTTAATATTTTTATTAAAATAAAATATATTGAATATTTCATTATCTTGAGCCAATATATTTTAGTAGGATAGAGTTGATAAATAATGAGCATAATTATTGTTTTTATTTATTTATATTGTTTTATTATATATTAAAAAAATTGTAAATCATAATTACATTATTATAGGGTCAGCTCCAATTAAAGCTAAGTCTAAAAAATATAGGCTACAGTTTGATATAGATTCTATACCGGAACAACACCAGGTTAAAGCTGCTGAAGTTCGTTTTACAATGAAATACGACCAAGTACTACGGAATGGAGAATTTATTCATGTGATTTTACATGATATAGTACAACCTGGTGAAAAGGGCCTATCAAAACCTGTTCTCAGGTAAGGGGTGGTAAACAATTATTTTGTATAGGTCAGAGTTATTCAAAATCTTTTAACCCATGTATTCTTTATTACTTTTCGTCTATACAACATTTTAGTGGCTTTCAAATTATTAAGGACACAGAAAGAAAAATATGTTTTACTGTTTAATTATTTATAATAATATAATATTATATATAAATATTATAAATACACCAATTATGTCAAAATAACTAATTTAATAATATTTATGCATAGAAAACTGAAATTAAATGTTGTACGTTTAGGATAAAATATTATATTAATCACCATCGTCATTATTTTTATTCCTATCACAGTTCCTCTGACACAATGAATACTCGCGATGCCCCTTAAAGTCACGACGTACAGTTTGAATACCTCTGGTATAATAGGTTATGGATATGAAATATATAATAGAAACATTTTTATTTTAATTATCATTAAATTAATTTCATATTTATATTTATAGAATTATCGATTCGAAATCAATTAATATATCAACAATTTCAATGACCGAAAGTTTTGACGTAACACCATTTATAGAAAGACTGGCAAAGGACAATTTCAAAGATAACCATGGTATTCTAGTACAATGCGTCACGGAGTCTGGTAGTCACACACATTTGCTGAGCGTGTTTGATTTTGTATCACCTGAAAATACATTGCTATTGGTCTACACCGATGACGGAACAAGTAAGAATAATGCTATTCTAACTACACGGTTATGACTTGATATATATGGCTTGTTGCTTCGATATAAAATAGTTTAAACGTGTGAGATGTGATCCGCTTTCTTAAGCTCGACAGTTTCTCAATGCTATTCTAACGCAATTTCTAATATTCAAAATTGTACCTAATGGCGCTACCATATTATACCTATTATACTAATATACTATAGCTATAGTCTCGGAAGTCATCAATATATTAAGGTTTAAGGTCCATTCATTTACGATTTATTCAATTTTTTCTTACTTATTATTACCATTTTATTATTGACTGTAATCTCTTTTAATTATTAAATTACGATAGTGACTAGAACTAATTCATATTTTGTTGGCACACCACCGCTCTTACAGAAATACGCCTCTAATAGGTACGTTTGTTCCTATACTGAGTCCGTCGAATACAATATTATTATAGACATTAAACACGAAGCATAACAATACATTGGATACTCGTTAAAATAATGATAATAATAATAATTATTATAACAATAATAACACATTGCGTCATTGAATCAGGTGAGAAGAACTCGATGGAACAGATGATGCGGCGGAACAAACGATCGGCCAACGCTCCGGCGAGGCAGCGGAAGAGAGCGAAATCGGCGCTCTGCAAGAGGCATTCGATGTATGTGGATTTCAAAGAAATCGGGTTCGGAGATTGGATCGAGGCGCCGCCGGGGTACGAGGCGTTCTACTGCCACGGGGATTGCACTTTCCCGTTGGCAGCTCACATGAACGGGTCCAACCACGCGATAATGCAGATGCGGATAAACGCATTTAACATTGCGAGAGTTCCCCGGGTGTGCTGCGTGCCGACCAAGCTGAGCACGCAGACGTTGCTTTACAAAGACGACGATGGAATTTTGGTGATGAAAAACTACCCGGATATGACCGTGGACGAGTGCGGATGTAGATGAGGGCGGCGGCGGCACTATTATATTAATATTATGATACCTACAAGATAAGTGTAATTTACGATACAACCTCATGTCTGGAACAGCTGTATTGCAATACCTGGGTGTGTACTGTGTACACAACTACAACACGACCATAAAACGTTGTCACGTTTAGTTCCATGAGTTTAACTACATGTTTTTTTTTTTTAGGATTGTTTAGTTTTCAAGTGAGTTATGAGCATTTTTAATTTACGCTATATTATACACGCATAACTTGCTAAAAAATTGAACTGTCGTAAATCACCAAATTTTTAAACTAACGGAGCGTTATCTGCTGATCGTACATTTTCCATGTCACGCACTTGTGAGACAACACACATGCGGCTGTTAAGACATGTAATGCACGTAATATATCTAAAGTGTATATGTGCGTGCGTGTGTTCTTCCAAATGGTCCAAAAGTGTTAACATGAATGTTAGAATAAAACCATTTTGTTTCCGGTCTGACTGAACTGGCTTATTATAAATAAATATGTATATTGCACTATAGTACTATACTAGTGCATTTCAAACATTTCGTTTTAGCATTAATAACGTGTTAGTCATTATGTACATTGTACATAGATAAATTACAAGTAAATATTTACAAAAGGGCATGATTGTAAAAAGTACAAAACAAATACAATTTTATTTAGTTTTAATGTTGAATAATCATGACCCTTGTGTCTTAGACAATATGTTTGTATAAAAAAAACTAACAATTTAATTAAAAACCCGAATTCTCAAATCTCATTATACTGGTATTGCTATTCCTATTATTTCAATTAATTATTTATACTTTGTTTACGTTGTTTTTTTTATGGTTCTGCATACTGTATTTTAATTAATATTATTATTATGTAAGTATAAAAATGTAATTGCATTGCACATTGTGGTTTGTTATTTTTTTTATTATTATTTTGATATGTCACAGTATCAGTCTGACATGATTCACAAATTTGTACATATGTCTTACTATTTTTTAAATATTTGAACTATATTGTGTAGGTATATATTATTAAAAACAATGTTTATTCATAGAAAAATAAAATATAATAACTATAAATAACTATAAATAACTCATAATAAGTTAAAATATTATTATAATGTACCTATTTGAGTGAAAATAAAAACAACTGGTAACATTTTAAATTCTATTTCTATTTAAATTTTACGTTTATTAGTTTTTGAATTATATTATTATAATAAGAAAATCGTTCTGAGTTATCGGGAGTTCAACCAATGTCGTAAAAATTTTAACTTAAAACACTGAAAAAAATTGGTTTTCATTTATATTCCATTATTAAACTTATGAGTAATATTGTATTACATTTTTGAATCTTAGATAATTATAGAATATTTTGTATGAACTTCTAACTCAAAATAATATGCATATTTTTGTGATTTTGACGAATTTTGTCAAAGTTCAAAATTTAGATGCTCATTAAAAACTGTTGTGGATTTATGCTAACTTTTTTTTAATTTCCACTAACAACAAATTTGTATTTAACTTTAAGATCTAATAAAATCTATATTTTCTTATGTCTATATTCTATACATAGCTTAAAAAGAGTCAAAATATTTGAAAATTCTATAGTGTATACAGAAAATGTTAATATATAAACATATGGTTAAAATGTATTGCATTACACATTGTGTTCCACTCAGAATTTAAAATTAAGGAATTACCTATTACATTTATGTACAATCCAGTTTTAAACATTATTGATATTTATTTGGTATAATTTAAAAACAATTTACCGTAGAACCATTTAAGTTTTACCAAGTAATTATATGAACAATTTCCAAACAAGATTAAATGTTTAGAATTTATAGGTACATGAAATTAATTTTTTTTTTTATAAAAGTCAATAAAAATTTTTTCACATAATCAAAATGTTTGAAAATTTAGTCTTTGTATTAATATTCTTCATAATTTTTCCATACAATATTTAAAAAATATTGAAAATACATAGTTCAAATTTTTACACAATTCATAAAAATTATGAAAAGGTGCAGTCTTTTTACGAGTCAAAAAGCTTGAAAATGTAATACAAGGTTTCTTATAAGTTTTTTTAATAGGCAGCAACTTAAAAATATTAATAATTAATTAATAAGAACACAATTTTTAATAAGCATTAATAATAAATTAATAATTAATAATCTGAACAATATTCTTCACATTCAACTAACGTTTGCAAATTATTTTGAGTCTTTTAAACTTTTTTAAGATTTAAATGTAATACTTATGAGTATCTAATTTATACTATTACTAAAGTACTAACATAAAATCTAAAAATATGTATAAACACTTTTTTTCATAGACATTTTAATTTAAAATATATTTCTCAGTTTATAAACTCTGTAAATCTATAGAGTCTACAATAATGTTTATACCTTTCCCTGGTTAGGTCTCATCTTGAGTTTGGGTCAATTGTCTGGTCACCACACTATTTTTTGTATACTAGTCTAATTTAAAATGTTCAGTATAAAGTTTTAAAACTATTATGTTTTAAATTAAATTTACCCATTTCAAGAGATTTATATAATGTAAAAATTATCCGATTGGGGATCGCGTACTTTGAAATGAGGAGAAATGTTGCGGATATTATGTTTTTATACGACTTATTAAATGGTCTTATTTATTCTCCGGCGCTATTATCTCTCATTTGTTTTAATATAAAAACTTACGGATTAAGAAATTCCAATTTATTTCATATTTCTCTTTGTAAAAACAATTATACCTACTTCTACTTCGTTTTTCCTCAGGGCTCTGTTTTTGGCGAACTGTATAATGGATCATGTTGATTTTTTTGCTATGTCGCGTTACATATTTAGATAAAATGTTTATATGGTCTGAAATTTACTTGTTTAAATTATTGTTTTTTAATTATTATGCACCTCTTGGTTCTATTGTAACTATTTATTTTTAATTTAATAACTTATACTTTTTTTTTTTTTATATAATTTATTCTTTATTCGCTGTTTACTATTGCCATACTTACTAATTCATACTTTTTAAAATTGTTATCCATATATATAAGATAGCTGAAACTGTACTCACAATTTATTTATTTTGCTAAAGGGTTTAAAACCCGTTTATTATACATAAATATAAATATAAATTGTAATACTTGTAAATTAATTTTAGTCATGTTGTTGTAATTTAAAATATTATTTGTGGGTACTTGAAAAGTTAGAACCTACAGTAACATTAATGTCTAATAGTAAAATAAATTACTTTAATCACAATCATATCATAAAATATAGTATAACTTATAACTTAGCAATTAGGAACATATAACTTTTATAAATTTCTAACTGAAAAATAATTTATAAAATTTTAAAAATGTCTCATGGATATATGCCTATTTATGTAGCTCTAATAGTGATATATTTTTGAATTTACCCTGTATATGAAATTGTCGTTTTATTATTTGGTAAAAATTTCAAGTTTCTAGGGTTATTCGTTTTTGAATTACAACAAAATATAAAAAATGGATAGATGAAAATTCATTAATTTACCGATGAAAATCCTATAACATAAACATTTTAAATTCAAACGCTCATAACAACATTTATGTTAGTTTATCGTAATTTATTTTTGTTTGTTAAAGAGAGGACATTTTCTAATGTTATGAAGGGAAAAAATTTTATGAATTTAAAACTAAATATACTTTTAAAATTTTCATGAATTTTGTTTAAAATTTGAACTTAAAATGCATAAAAGAAATAACCGTGCCTATATGTTTCTTTAATATTTTTGAACTTACATTAATGAAGCTTATAAGGAATTAAATGCATTAAATGTTCAAGTGATTTACTAAGTGAAAAGGGGGTTATCAAGAATAATTTTTAAAAAATGTGTAAATTTCAAACAATTTCTTAAAGCTATAACTGGCTCATAAAGAGTCAAAATATTTCAAAATTATTAACATTTATTTAAATGCTAATATAAACATTTGGTTAAAATTTCAAAGGTCTACGGTTTTTGAGTTAAACCAAAAAAAATTAAATAGATTTTTTCAAAAATTAGTTTTGCGTAAAAATTACTACTTTTTTCACTCTTTTTTGTTCTTTTAATGCTTTCTAAAACTACTTGAAATTTTTAATTTTTACCTCCCAAAAGTACCAACTAGATTCACTCTTCTATCAGAATAGAGGTTCATCTCAAAAATCTGAGCATTTTTACAACTCAAAATATTGACAGACAGAAAAAAAAATAAAAACACACTTTATTGTAAAATCAATACATTTTTTCAACCCACTTAGAATCTTGAAAATACTGTGTTTATATATTTTTTAGATTTTTCGATTACAGCATGAACTACCTATTTACGAGAATCGCTGTTTTAATTTTTCAATTTTTAGATATCCAATTGGCAAAATATGATTCCTGACACAAAAAAACACAAACACACACACATCATTGTAAAATCAATGCACCTATCGCTCCACTTTGAATCTAAAACATTGAATATATATATTTTTATGTAAACTATTGAACTTTGAATTTAAAAAAAAAACCATAATATTATTGAACGCAGACAAAGATCAGTCGACTCGTAGTTAGAGTTATAAAAAAAAATGTAACTATAGGATAATAATTTGATAGTTATCAGATATAATAATCTAAATTTATGCACAATTGTAAGGTAAATTATTAATGATAAGATAATAAGAAATACATTTTGGTAAATATACTTAGAAGTTAGAATTGTCGAGCGTTGACGGATAGTTTTTCTTAAAATGTTACTACGAATCACCGAGTGTACTTAAATCCATTGTTTTTATTTGAATTACTGCAAGATTTTTAAGAGAAGGAGTAATAACTTCGTATTACCGAAATTTTCAAATTATCGAGGGTCGAATATGTACTGTAGAGGTCGCTATAAAGTGTAGATGATTGTTTTCATTATCTGGATATTTGACGAATATAATAAATTATGATATATTTATATATCGTCACTCATATCGTTGAAGTCTATTGAATAATAACTAAAATAAGTATACAGGTACATTACACTTATAGGCTGTAATAGTATTAAATTAATAGCTTAATTGAAGTATATTAAATTTGATACATATTACTTACCTAATATAATTATTTAAAAACCAGGGAGGAAGTCATTTCGCTGTACAGACGTATTTAGGTGTCTTATTGTATTTGGGACGTGTTAAATTTAATTTTAATATATGAAATTCATTCTGAGGGCCGATCTGTCAGCCTACATTTTTAGGTGTTAGGTAATTTATTATATTTCTAATACAATACCTATAATTACCTTGTAATAAATACACACACCCTATACCTACATATGTATTTATACCTACGTACATCAGATACCTATTACATAATCAAAATGAATATGTTATGTTGTATACTTATATGTTTGTACGTAGTACTACATATTATGTCCTATATAGTATAATTAATATATATCGGGTTGGCTATTTATATAAAGGAGCAAAAATCAGGCAATTTATAATCACGTTTTGTGGCAAACACTATGAAGTACAACTACTGAAATCAATACTGCACGCCAATTGTTGATAAATTAAGTAGGCACTATTTACTACTTCATAGACACAGCGTATGACCTAAAGGTAAAAATTATTGTAAGTGGTGGACGGGCTATCACTAATGGCCAATAGTTGATGATAAATATTTAATTTTATAAATAATACAATCTTAAAAATATTTTCATCATAATAAATTAGATACTATACGTACCTACCTCTTTTTTATGATTCTAGGTCTATAATTCTGCAGATATTAGTTGATGACATTTTAAAAGTTATTCCAAAATAATAGGTGTTGTACAAAAAAAATCATCATTATATTATATTTTAAAATCGTATTATACAGTTTACCAATTTATTATTAATTACTGAGATTAAGAGAACATGAGATTTGTATCAAATTTTAATATTTTAAATATAATTTTTGGGCTGCTTAACGACGGTATTAGAAATAGTATCCCTCTGCAATCTTCACTATAGCCTACTGATAATTCTACGGTTTTCTTTTTAAGAATGCTGGAACGGAGCATGTTTTAAGGAGTAATATTTAGGCAATTCGTATGACATGTAAAGTTGGGCTGTGTCAATGTGTGATTCATAAATTAACATTAGTATGTAATATCACTAATATCATAAAATTACTAATAATAATCCGTTATCATTTTTTACTCTCACTCGCGCACACACATGCCAATACGTCGTGGAAAATTATATATATTTTTTTGTTTGCATAACTATAAAAACTATTAAATCAGTAGTAAATTTAACATAGGTATTTCCTAAAGTTCAACTGTAAAAAAAAATGGTTAAATTCATAAGTTACTAGACTTTGCTATTTAGAAATAACTTTTTCTATTTAAAATATGATGTGCCCAAAATAATTACAAATGTAATGTTATTATTTCATAGAATTTAAATAGTACACATATTCATTTTAAAGTTCTTTAAAATAGAAATTAAAAATTGACAACCTAAATAACCTAGGTTGTAAATATAATTTTTGTTATACAATGCATACATTGATACATATATTACAAATTTAAATCGGACATTGCGAAGTACGTGTAATTTACCATCACTATTTGGCAGGGCTTAAAACCGGTATCGAAACCGCTTTCAGATATAAACCGTTAAAAAACTGAAACCGAAAAAAATAGGAAACCGGTAATATAAATAAAAACCTAAACCGTAATTAATATAATTTAAAAACAGTAATTTTTTTGAAAACCTTTGGTATCTTGAACATTTTGGAAAATATGATTTACACAAAAGGAGATTCAAACACGCAATTCTGCGATTCAAATAAATTAATTAACTATAAATGAACGTAAATAGTCCAGGCCTTAAAACTGATTTTATAAATCGGTATAAACCATATTTTAAAAACTGAAATCGAAAAAAGTCTTAAACGAAACCGGAAAAACTTGGAAAACGGTACTATAGTTTAAAACCAAAACCGAAAAAATGGAAACCGGTATTAAATCCAGAACCAAAACCGAAAAAAATTGGAAACCTGTATACAAAATTATAACCAAAATCGAAATTTCCAAATACCGGCATTGAAAAATTGAAACCAAAATCGAAAAATTAAAACTGGTATACAAAAACCAAACTTAAACAGAAACTTTTTTCCAATCGATTTCAAGCCCTGCTTATTGGTCTAAAATGTATGTAAAATATCTATAATTATTTTAGTTATCAACAATTGTTCAATATAATTATTTTACAATTCCAACTACAATATATGTTTGTTATCATTAAGCCGATTAAGAGTTATCCATTAGTATCTATACCTACCACTCAAGGAGACACCGTAAAGTTACCTACAAGTAGCAAAAAGTGATGGATTAATAGGTGTTATTTTTTATATGGGTGTGAAGTTTAAATGTTGACGACATTGTACCTATATTCAGACGTATAATAACGAGTTATCATCAAACGATTTTAGAAATTCCGTTATTATAGCTATATATTAAAAAATGTAAATCGTAAAAACATTAAATTATTACTTAAGTAAGCAAAATCATACAAAAACCTTACATCAATGACATGGTCTTGTTGGACATTGTTGAACACTTGTTAGCACCTAATTTCCCTACTAGCTTTATTATTTTAGTGGAACTTTACTAAATACATACTGTATTATCTATTAACTTGTCTTACCATTATCATTATTTATTTACTATCAACTATTATACGTGCTGATGTTATAATATTCTTGTGTTTATTCTTTTGACTGGTAAAAGAGACGTCCTCGCAAGTCGATACTTTTAGGTATTTAAATTAAATCAGTAATAAATTATTGTATGTGCCTTGCCATACATCCCTATAATTTGGAGAATAATTGAAGTGATCATATAATGACAATATTCTTTAATCAGTGGTTCTGGTACAGTACATCATTATAGACTTGAGTGATGATAGGTATATGATATTGTTGAACTAATAATATATTATATTCTCTTTTGTAGATATACAATCTCTACATTTTGCTTATATTTAATTTTTTTTTAGTATTAAACAATATAGGTATATAAATATCATTATGACTATTTATTTGAGTATTTGGGTGTACTTGTCTCAATAGGTAGTAGTTTTTTTAAACTTTTATTAACAGTTGAAACTCGTACTTTATATCTATTTACTAATTCCATTTGTGTACAGTCATATTAATATATATATCAATAATTAAATTAACATATAAGTATCATATAATAAACATACATTTTATTTAAATCAATACATTTGTATGATATGGCTACAGCTACATACTGTATACCATTATTACAGTTTTTACATACTAATAGGTACGTGAGTCCAACACATTGGTTTATTTTAAGAATCTATACAATATAGCATAAAATATATTATGTTGGCATGACGATTATTGACAGTCGAACAACAATTAATACAATTAAATAAAATTGAAATGTAAATCTCCAAACGACTCATATAAAAGTCGGGTCTTCGAGCAAATTCTCGTGATAAGTTCTGAACTACCAAACTGCCGCGATTGTCGTACCATTGAAAAATACGGGAGCGGTGTCACCTTATCTTCTCTACATCGTGGTTACTATAAAACTGAATTATTAATAATTCAATTTTTTTTAGTTATTTCCATTTGGTCACTACGTTAATCTAACATGTTTACAAACTGTATTCATATACCTATCGTGTGTTTATTTATTCAAAACCAAAATAAACAATGTTGTTTTAACTATTCTGTTCACCTAATTACGAAAGAACAATAAAAATAAGGTATTTGATATAGCACCCGCTATAGTGAATAGTTCAACAAAATGGTGGTAAGTAAAAATATATTTTTTTTAATTCACCCCAGTAAAACAATTCAGCTTTGTTAGGTAATATCTTCAATGCCTCTAATTTTCCATGTAAACAATGAATTATTATAGTGAGTATGCGTAAAAGTATACGTACCTACCTAAGAAAATTGTATGTATATATATATTATATATAGTAAGTATACTTTATAGAATATAGTAATATGTACAGCTACATACACATCCAAAATTATAACAGTAGGTATTTCAATCTAAAAATACATTTGATATTTTACCATACCAGACTACAAGTTATTTTACGTACTTTACACATTTTATTAGGATATGAAACCAATTACCAATCGGTAAATTTAATATGTACCTATATTATATACTAATTATTTCACTAATTCCCTCAGTCTACTAAACATGGATTAACATTCATTGGTGCAACTAGAGTTAAAATTCTGGAGAGGCTTCAGTCCACCCAATAAAACTATTTATTCATATCTATTTATTTAAAATAAACCAAAGTGGGCTTATTTCTAAATCAGTAGGAGTTTTTTTTTTTTGGGGGGGGGGGGGATTGTTAACTTTTAACTTAACTGAAGGTCATTTAATTTAATTAACTTAACTTGCTACAAACTTGCTACAATTAATTATTTTCATTAACTAGCCATTAACATAGGGCTGTACACATTGGTGCAACTAAGTGGTGGTGTGGGGGGTGGGTTAAATCATGGTCGGGGGGACTAATCCAGGGGCCCTCTTGCCCCCCCTCCCATAGTTGTGCCAATGTGTACAGCCTATGTTGATGACTCTTTTTCGATTTAATTTCGATTTTTATTATTTTTTTTCTAACTATATATTATTATAATAATCTATTTTTTTACACAGTGTTAAACGTCTATATAAATGTTTGTGTAAACCAAAATACTAGGGTAGTTAATGACTTAAAAATATTGTAACTTGAAAAAAAAATAACTTTTTACTGAGCTAAGTTAAATTTATTTTCTATCTCAACTTTAAACTTAAAGCTAATTTTTTTTTGTTAACATTTAACTTAACTTAAGGTAATTTAATTTAATTATGTAACTCAACTTCCCACAATTAATAATTTTCATAAACTTGCCATCAACATAGGGCTGTAAATAATGGCGAAACTAGGAGGCTAGATTAGTCCCCCCCTGCCTATGTTTTAACCCCCTCCACCTAGCATGCGTGATCAAGCCAGGATTAATATGATTTTGGACTAGGGCCAACAATTTTAGTGGCCCATATACATAATAAAAAAAGGTGGATAAGTGAATGTCGCTCTGCTGTACAGTAGGTTACAAGTGGGTCACTGTAATGGATGGTGTTATATTTGAATTCAATGATATATAATATCATTGTATAAGAAAAACGATTCTGAGCGAAAACGGTCAGTCAGCCTATGATTTTACCAAGTATATTTGATGATATTATTGTGAATAAAGTAATTTATATATAACCTATTTACGTGGAGCCTTGTTTTAAATTTTCAATCCTTAGCCATAAAAGTTAAACATTTTATACATTTTTAACTACAAAATAATTAATAAATTATAAATTTGATAAATGTTGCCAACATTTGAACTTTAAATGCTTATAAAAAAAAATTGTGCCTATGTATTTTTAATATTTTTTAACTGCTATTAGAACGATATCTCAGGAGCCTTTTATTAAATTTTCAAGCTTTTTTACTCAACAGATAAAATTTTATTGATATTTATAGAAAATGCTAATATAAACATTCAGTGAAATTTTCAAGTATCTACAGTCATTCGTTTTTCAATTACAATAAAATAAGAAAATTGTTACATGAGAAATCAAGTGAATATCAAATGTTGTAAAAATATCAATTTCAGACGCTCATAAAAATGTAATTTAAGTTTCTTGTAGACATTTTTTTTTTGATAAAGGTAGACAAACTTATGAGTCATCTTATATTACATTTTCAAATCTTAGATTTAAAAAGAAAAATTTGTATGAATTCTCAACTCAAAATAATTTGCTAATTTTCGTGATTATTCCGTATTTTGTCAAAATTTGAACTTTAAATGCTTATAAATAAAAACTGTGACTAAGGATTTTTAATTTTTTTCATCTGCCTTTGAAACAATAACCTAGAAGCCTTCTATTAAATTTTCAAGCTTTTTTACTCATTAGATAAAATTTTATTGATATTTATAGAAAATAAAACTAAAAAAATTGAAACTAAAAATGTCCGTAAACAGCTTAAAAAGAGTCAAAATATTTTCAAAATTTTATGGTGTATAGAAAATGCTAATATAAACATTCAGTCAAAATTCCATGTACCTACAGTAAATTTGTTTTAAAGTTACACCAAAAATCAAAATCGATTTTCTCAAAAACAGATTTTGCGTAAAAATGACTGGGAAAATTAACTTTTGACCCACCAAAGTACCAACTAGATTCACTTTCCTATCAAAAAAGTTACTGTTGAAGAAAATCCAAGCACTTTTACTGTCCAAAAAGATGATGACAGACACAAAAAAAAAAAATAAAAAAAAAATAAAAAAAAATAAAAAAAAAAAACACACATCATTGTAAAATCAATACATTCATCGCTTCGCTCAGAATCTAATATTGGTATCTAACTTACAAATAAATATATTTCAGAGATAAAAAGATATTTATATATTGAGATACTGTTTAAATACAAACATTTTCTTTTTACAAATAATTTATTCTTGCGTTTTTAGAAGCAAACTCTTCAAATATTTCATTGGTGTCTATTATATACATAATATCACTTTTAGAACACAAAACTACTAAATTAGTTAATATTTTTATAAATTGCTAGTTCTGGTATACTTGTTTTTATATTATCATAGTATAAGAAACATATTATTGTTCGATATTTGTGGTGGGCCTAGGTCCAAGCCCCTCCCTCTCTTAATCCAGGCCTGTACATAATTTTATCAACTGTAATGACCTATTGTACAACAAAAATACAAAGTAATTTTGTCTTCATCAATTGATAATTATGTTCTTAATTTTAATTCTTAAGTTTAATACATTTTGATGGCATAATTAAAAGTAGGTATAAGTTATGACGTGAGTAAATACCATTAAAGCTTTCAACAATTATTTCTCTGTAAAACATTAATTATTTTAAATTGCATTTGGACAGATCAGTAAAGATAAAGTTGAATGTTACTAGATATTATATATCCCTAAAATTAAGGAATCATAGATAAGTTGTTGACGTTTTTGATATCCTAGTGCAGAAAAAAAAAAGTTGTATTCTATTATAGATTAGTTTTTAGAATAATAATTGTTGATTTACGTTTTTTATTGCAAAAATCAACGCGTCATGCGAAATCAGCTATAAAAAAGTTGTATTATGCAGCCCATAAACGTATCTATGTTAAAATCTATACAATTTACGTATTCATGCAATTAATTTCGTCTTAAAACGAGTTTAAATTATTATCACGGACAATAACCAGAACATAGTCAAATCATGATACCTATTGGTGTTTAGTGTTGTGTTATGTTAATCCACAGGGAAAAGTACCTCACAATAATGTTCCATCGGAAGTAGGTTTACATGAAAACATTTCAAAAAAATCAATGGTTCGAGAGTATTATGAGGAAACGCAAGAACGGAAACGACGAACACAGCACTCGATTGCGACTAAAAATTACTGTTTGGCCAAGAAGAATTACGAAAATTTTAAGAGACAAACAGGTATGAACGACGGACGTAAAACGTTCAAAAATAGTTAAAACGTATTTTTTTCAGAACAAATAACAAAAATCAACAGAAAACAAGTCACGGGACCAAAATGGTACCAGGAATTGTCTGACCAACAGGTTGGATAACTATATTAATAAATTAATTATTACTAGACACTCGATGTCTGAAAAATTATTAAATCAATAGTTTTATCAATATCTAACTAAATACATATTATAATTTTATAAACATTTAAAATTATAAAATACATGTTTAGTACTGTAACGTCTGCTTTTTCCCTGGCGACCAGTATGTTCCGACGCGTTTCCTATAAATTAAAGGTTGATATTAACGAGGTATCGGAGACTCGACCTAGGTGTGTAATATTCAAGATAGAAATCAGGGTTATCTTATGTAGATAGATATACTAATGGCGTGTTTAGCGTTTTTGAAAGGAGATATGAATTTATAACTATTCTCAAACGACAATATATAGAGGTAAATACTTGTCAGTGAAGTTTCAAATGCATTCAAGTAGGTTGCAATTAGTTACTAATAAGAATACTAAATACTAATAACTATAGTCAATAGTTGGTAGGAAACATTTTGGGGAGAGGAGTATACATGAAGTGGACTCCTCCAGAAATACCGATTTTGGACATTAAACCATTGGAGCATTTTTTTAAATGCAGATTGTTAAAAGTTAGTAAAATGCTACTAAATATCTTCACTAGTTTTGTAGTATCTATATCAAAGTTAAGGGGCCAACAGCCAACACCAACTTTATGGATGTCACAGCAATGTCACTTAATTAATATAATTGCAGTAAATATAAAAAAGGATTTATAATCAGCCAAATTTATTTGCAAATTTTGGTAGCATTTTGAAGTCGATCGGAAAAAGTTGAGACTATGCGAAGTTTGTATACATATCATGAGTTAGATATATACTAGCTAAGTAGCTACTTATATACCTCCTTCATGTTTATGACACATAACAGTATTATTTTTTTTAAATATTAATTATCGATGGTAAATGTCAAATGGTAATTATTACAAAATTACAACCGATACACATCATTATAATTATATAAATAAATACAATTAATATTACGAGTAAGTTGTTATTATTATTTATGGTACATATTTTGTTCTATTATACCATGTTTTCCTTACCTCTTGTTCTAAAAATTGTTTTCGGCTCACTCCCTCTTCTACAATAACATAAATATATCATTTTATTTTTTTTACACATGAATGTTTAAATAAATATAGAACCAACAATACCCCCTACTAAATACGGTCCACATATTATGAGTACATTTTGATAGTTACCTACTATGCTATGTTTACTAAATATTTTCTATGATAACTAGTCTTAGGGACTTCTAGAATTTGCATATTTTTTCTGAATAATGTAAAAAGTAACAGAGTCAAATATAAATCCTGTTCATGTTATATTATATAATCCAAATCCAAAAATTGTATTGTGCATATTATTGCATATTTTAATGTTCTTTCTTATTAGAGCATATTTTAGCAGTATCTTGTAAGTGCTAGGTCATTAATGAAGGCATCTATTTATAAAGACAATTTACACTGTTCAAATTCATACACACTATCGTTCCTATCCCTCCGTGCATAGTCAAATAAACAATCTCTAAATACTCTACAATTATACATATAACCTTCTAGCAGTAGGCGTATGCCCTGCATAGACTAGCTGAAAACTACGAAGTGAATTTCTGGATGTTGATAAATTAGTATCTTCTGTGAAAAAAGTACTTAAAAAGTTCCTACATGCATTCAATAATTTAAAAATATGAAATACATTAAATAATAATAAATAAGTTATATATCAATTTTTCAGTAAAATAAAAACAATTTTAGAGCATATTTTAGCGCATATTTGACGATTTTTTAAAGCATAATTGTATTTTTTTTAGAGCTAGAAGTCCCTAAGCCAAATGATAACTATTCTTCTTTTTGAAGTTCCTATCCGTTTTGGATGTTGGAAATCATATTAAATATTGCCCCTCTTTCAATCGATGAATAAAATAGTTAATTTGTTGTTGAACTGAACCAGTTGCAGAAAAAATTTAAGACGGAAAACGAACACCTTATAGATTGATAGGATAACAACATAGTTATTAGTTATTACTTAAGAATATAATGTAATTGTTCAGATTTCTCAACAATTGATTTCGAACATGTTTTTTCTACCAGATGTGATACATTAAACTTCAATTATATTTTCTCTTCCATACATCAGATTTCTGTACTGGACAATCTTTTTCATAACATGAAAGAAGACTTCGATTTGGCCACATCAAAGAGTACGAGACGTGCACTCAAAGCTTTAGGTGTTCGTACATTCATCCCGCATACTGTAGCAATGGATGCCTTGGTCAAAACTGAACTTTATGTGATAGATTTTCTGCAGATAATTAAAGATTACGTGATACAAAAGAACAACGAGAAAATCGGCGATCAATCAAGAAGTTAGTCTACTTTGCAACCACTTAAAAAAAAATTATCGTTTAAATTAATAGGCTTAATAGGAGTGCTAAGTTGTTGCGTCAAACACACTCGTTGATTAACATCTTCATTACATAACCTAAGAATAAAACAAATAGTATGTAATTATTATTTAAATATGTTTGATATACTTTTTCATTATTTTATGCTCATATTTATTATTTACTAACATTTTAACATAAGTATATTTTTACATTTTTATTTAGTGTAGGCTATTCGAGCTATAAATATTTATGAACGTTATCAAAAAAATATTAAAATTCTGAGTTTTTTCTATTTTAATTTTTAATTTGAAAATGGATAGAATAAATTAATTTTGAATTAAACACAAAACTCTTAGGTACTGACTTTCTTATAAAATAAAAATACCAACGATTTAATATATTATACTTTGTTACTAAAAAAAAGTTGCATGTTATAAATTTAGAATTTAGAACTAATTAAATATTTATTAGATGTATTTAAGTAACTTCTGTACAAAAAATAAAAACTAGAAAAAATAATTGTTTTAGTAAAATGTTAAAACTTACAGCTGCATTCGCTATTATAGTTTCAGGTAACATAAAAACAGATTATTTTCCAGAAGAAAGGATCTTAATGAGTGGTATACTTCACATAGCATATCCGTGTTTTATCAAGAGACTAAATTATTTTCTCAAAGACGCCGTACCTGAAAAAAATCGTAAGAACTTATTATATTATTGTAAAAATGTACTTAAAAATGATTTTTGATTATAACTCATTAAATTCTTCTATATGTCTATTATATATATTATGATACTTATCTATTATCTATTGTATGATTTATAAATATAAAACCTGACTCGTATTATTACTTTAAGTCTTACCAAATACAGTTTTACTGACACAACTACTAAACAAAAAGTTAAACTAGGTAATAGGTATATAATATTATTATGTGGCTCGGCGCAACGCAGTGGCTGAAATCAATCACACGACGTGATTGAGAGTAAGCAACGACCGCTGACACTAGTTCTCGGATGGGTGACCACCCGGGTTCGTAGTGCGCAAAAATCTTGCCACACATACACGTGTTCCACGTACTAACCATCCCAACCCTACTGTACCAACCTTACCAACCTTACAGGCTAATGACCTCAGATGTCGAAGCCTTAAACATAAAAAAAAAAATAAAAATTACTATCATCCATCATGCTGACAATTATAATTTATTAAAATTTTTTAATTTTAAATCATTGAGGTTTATATTATTTGAATTTACTATTTCGTACTGGCGCATGTTTACTATAATATAATATCAACAAAAACCTTTAATGCAGATCAAAATCTTGAATTGAAATTAGACGATTTATTTAATAAAAACAATATTTATATTTGTATCAATCGTACCTATCCACCCTAATTTGTCAACTACCTATCAAATAATAATAATTTAATTTAAATCATAACGTAAAATGTATTATATTAAATATAATTGACAGTTTGGCGTTGTACCTTAAATAACTCAATCAACTATCTTTAATATTACATTTTTATATTGATCGGGTTTCTGATTTCAGTTGAGTACATGAAACTTCCGAAATCAACGAGATCCACGAAAAAATATTCATCTCCCTATTTAGAACCGTTACCACAACCTCATCACCCGTGGATTAAAGTGAAAGAGGTTAATTTACACAATGAGAATGTAAGACGACAAAGGATGCATAATAAAATGAAAACAATACAATTGCAACAGCAAAATAACAAGGAGGTAAATAATAATCATCATACGCATAACTCACACTAGAAAATTAAAAATATCGAAGGCACGCCATTTAATTTTCATAATATTGTTGATGTTAAAATTCACACATACTATATTTTCAACCATATAATTTCATAATTCTTCCAGTCCCTCCTTATTTAAATTAAATTAAATAACAATCTACGAACATCAATAAAAAAATAGAAAACATTACATGATTTGCAATTCTGAATTAGGTATAATTATAAAAAGGTGGACAAGTGGGTACCGATCTACTGAACAGAAGTTTTCTAGTACGTCATTGTATTTTATATTTATAGTTAAATTGAATTATAAATCGTTACATACGAAACACGATTCTGGGTGTGTCATCTTAGCATAGTTTAATAGTTATGTCTGCCTATAAATAATACAATTTAATGATTAAAAAAAAATGTATAAAAACAAAAATATTTCATGTACATAAATAACGTAACTTATTAAAATTTCTAATACCAGCCACGAAAAGAAAAAAATTTATGAATTTATAACTGAAAACTATTTGCAAATTGTCGGGATTTTGATGAATTTCGTCAAAATCTGAACATATAAAAAATATAACATATAAACATTAAACATATAAAAAATAATCATACCTATGAATATTTAATATTTTTGTGTTGTTACTTTTAACACTCTTAGGCAAAAAGTTTTTATCGATAGAAGATTTAAAAAAATTTACAAAATTTGAATAATGTCTTATATATACAAATAGTTGAAAAAAAAATAAACCTATTTTGAAAATTTTACAATGTATGGAAAATGCTAATTTTAATATTTGGTTAAAACTTAAAAATGGGTTTTGTAGTGACATCTTTAATCTGTTCGACGATCTCTTGTTGGATCTAGGCAACATCAGATCCTTAGCCTCAAATGTGTTTTTTTTTTATTAAACATAGCATTTTATAAGCCCAATAATATAAAATGTAGATTTTTAAAGTTCTAAATTGTGTCGTTAATTAGAAACAATTGACAACATTTCTATTGACAGTTATGATCTTTAAAGGAGTTCAGTTTTATTTGGAAAATTATGACAAAAACGATTTAAATAGTAATCTAAAATGTATTAATAATAACTATGTGATATTATATAAATACATTTTTAGAAAATAATTTAAGTCATATAGACTGTAGGTAGACTATAGAATATAGATGGTTGCATGCTGCATAAAAGTTCTATTTGCAGTCAAAATATATAGGTGTATGTATGTCTCTAAAAAATAAGGAATAAAAAACTAATTTGAATATGATTTGCCTTGCATAGCTCGAAGAGGAAAAAAAGACAACAATGAGAATGAATATCACTTACCCCAATAATTCAGTGAAAAAAATGTTTTGCAAACCACCAGTGTTGAAACCGTTGAAGAATGAAGATGAAAATAAACTGGAAATTGAGAGTCCAACAGTAGAATCCTATAACTATGGTATGATTCTACTGCAGCGTATAGTTTAATAAATAACTACAAAATATTGCCTACCTTATACAATGCTTGCATATTGTCCGCTATCAGATGTATCCAGATAGTCTACCTAAATGACTCCCCATGACTAGGCACCTGATTTGTTCTCATTTACCAATAACCCCAATTTCTTTGCTACTTTGTCGATTCAACTGAATGAGTGATCTTAAACCAGTGGAACCTTTTATCAGCGTGACCCTAACATTTTAATTTTAACGTCTCATGGCTGTTCAATAATCACAATAATTTAAAACATAACTCTCATATTTTACTAACACCAAATTATAGTAATAATACAAATATAATTTACGAGTACCTATAACGATTATTTATATACGATTTTCTTCCTGCCCCTATTTTGCTATCCAATTAATTAGGAAAATATTTATTTTTTTTTAATATTTAAAAAGACCATGCATTAATAAGTAATAACATGTAAATTATGCTCCACCAAAATCCTCTATAAATAACCTCCACAGCCCTAATTTGGTTGGGAATCGCTTTCTTAGACAATGCTAATATGCACAATAATTGTGTGTTGTGTGATTTGTCTAGAGTACCAAATCATTCACATAATATGTAGTACGTACATCACCAGCATTGCCAGGGTTAGAGTTAGGTTAAAAGAAAAAATACCCATAGCCGATGCGTCATCAGTCATCAGGTATTTCTGCAACACTACTAACAGGATTACGGCTCATTCTACTTTTAAACTACCCCTTACGGTATCACTTGAAAAAGATAGTTTGTGCCTTATTCGTAAAAATTGCCCATTAGCCAAGGTCTCCAAAGATGCAAGCCTGAATAATATGAGATGAGTGCACTATGATTCATAAAGCTCACGTATAGTCCTTAGATACAACTTTCAGTGACAGAAGAAGTTCAAATAAAGTTATGGGTGGAATTACTTTGACATTTTCTGGTGGTTTAAGTCAAACATTGCCTGTAATAGTTAGGGAAACTAGATCAGATATTATTAAATCTTGCTTAAAATCTTCGACATTGCATAAGAAACTTATATACTAACATGAGGAGTCACTTAAGTAGAGGAAGCACAGATTTCCTCGAAAAAGCTCTTGTGAAAGTAAAGTACTTGAATCAGACAAAACAATGATCATTGACAAAGATCTTATAGTAACATATTGACCAAAATTACATACCTGATTTCTAAAGTGTATTCGGATATGGCCAATATCAACCAAAACAGTTATCAATAAATGTGCGAGAGGGCAATTTCAGCTGTCAGGAATATAAGAGTCGATGCCATCAACGACAAACAATGGCTAAGCTACCTTGCGACACCGTAAACTACTTCTCCATTGATACCGTCATGGATCAAGAAGACGCTCTACATTAGTACATTACTCTCAAGAACTGTAAAGTTCATTGAATCCTGGTGGGTTACCCTAGTATTCGTCCAAATTAAAAATTGGCACTCCCATTGTTGTATTACGTAACCTTCGACTACCAAATCCAAGCTTTACGACGGTAGTCAATAACATACGTATATAACGCAATGTTAACGTTTCAATTACATTGAAGACTTAACCGAATATCATGTTAACGTGTTATGGTATATTTATACAACATATTTTATAGTATCCCATCGGTTACCACTCGTTTCACTTTTATGAATAATTGCATGCGAGGAATGTAGGTTTAGGTGACGTCGCTAATCGGGTACCACACACCCGCACACAGTTGAATTCGTTATACCTATTGTATTAATAATTTCTGCATTTGGAATAAATTAAAATTAACCACAAACGGTAATTTAGAAGACGACGTGATGCAGAGCAGTGGTGAAGTGCAGACAGCGATTGTGGAGGAGGAGGAGTGGCGGCAAGAGCAGGAGGATGCGTGGCCCAAAACCAGTCGAGAGTTCGTGGAGAGCGAAACATGGCATTCACGACGATGGTCGACGGCTTCTATGGCGACCACGGTGACGGAAAATATGATGACGTTCCATCGCACCAGACGCGCTGGCTCACACACACTGCCACCAACGCAAGACAGCTGGTTGAAAAAGCCATTTGGCTGGCTCAGCGCTGATTACAAAGCGTCGAACGTTTCTATCGATTCGATCGCCGAGTCGTCCGACAGCACCATGGTTGAAACGAACCCGCACAAGACGGTTGTAGTGATCGATTTCGATAGTTCGGTCGACCACTTCGAATGCGACGTGACCAGTGGGTAAGCTATAACTGCGTCACTAAGATATACACTGTATACTTGTCAGTGGCGGCTCGTGGGGTTAATTATTGAAGGTGGGGCACAAATATTTCCCTTCTTACATAATATGTACCCATTATGAAAAATAATAAAAATATTTGATAAATTAGGTATTCATGGGCTCAAAACCAAAAGGTGCTATCTGAAAATATCAAATTGTTCAAAAGAGCCATTTTAAACTATTATTTTCCACTTGAAACTGTGTTATCTTTTTTCATAATAAATAATTTTTAATGATAGGCAAAATATCTAAAAAATTAACAAAGTTGTACCGAGTTAACAATGGCCATTTATTTTCTTTTTAAATCTAAATTTAAAGTAAAAAAAAAGGTGGGTAAGTGGATGTCACTCTGCTGTACAGTAGGTTACAAGTTGGTCACTGTAATGGATGGTGTTAAATTTGAATTTAATGATATAATATCATTGTATAAGAAAAACGATTCTGATCGAAAACGGTCAGTCAGCCTATGATGTTTTATATTAAATTTATATTATATAAGTATATTTGATGATATTATTGTGAATTAAGTAATTTATATATAACCTATTTACGTGTAACCTTGTTTTAAATGTTCAATCCCTAGCTATAAAATTTGAAAATTTTATACATTCTTAACTACTTATTTTTAACTTTCAATGCTTATAAAAAAAATTGTGCCTATGTATTTTTAATATTTTTAAACTGCTATTGTAACATTATATCAGGAGCCTAGCATTACATTTTCACGCTCTTTCACCCAACAAATAACATTTTATTGATATTTATAGAAAAAAAACTAAAAAAATTGAAAACTGACAAAGTACCAACTAGATTCACTTTCCTATCAGAAAAGTTACTGTTGAAGAAGATATCCAAGCACTTTTAATGTCCTATAAGGTGATGACAGACAAAAAAAAAAATAAAAATAAACACACATCATTATAAAATCAATACATTCATTGCTTCGCTCAGAATCTAAAAAACAAAAATGTAAAATATGTCCGGTAAGAACCAAAAATTTCTTCAAATAGAACCTTTCAGTTGTTAATATAATTTTTAGATTCTGAGCGAAGCGATGAATGTATTGATTTTACAATGATGTGTGTGTTTTTTTTTTTATTTTTGTGTCAGTCATCACCTTTTAGGACAGTAAAAGTGCTTGGATTTTCTTCAATAGTAACTTTTATGATAGGAAAGTGAATCTAGTTGGTACTTTGGGGGGGTCAAAAGTAAACATTTCCCAGTAGTTTTCACAAGCGACGTGAAAAACAAAAGAAAAATTAAGGAAAAACGGGAATTTTTAAGCAAAATTTGTTTTCGAGAAAATCGATTTTGGTTTTTGGTGTAACTCTAAAACAAATGACCGTAGGGACATGAAATTTTGACTGAATGTTTATATTAGCATTTTCTATACACCATTAAATGTTGAAAATATTTTGACTCTTTTTGAGCTGTTTACGGCCATTGTCAGTTTACAATTTTTTTAGTTTTTTTTTCTATAAATATCAATAAAATTTTATCTGTTGAGTAAAAAAGCTTGAAAATTTAATAGAAGGCTCCTAGGTTATTGTTTCAAAGGCACATGAAAAAAATTAAAAATCCTTGGTCACAGTTTTTATTTATAAGCATTTAAAGTTCAAATTTTGACAAAATACGGAAAAATCACGAAAAATAGCAAATTATATTGAGTTGAGAATACATAAAAATTTTTCTTTTTAAATCTAAGATTTGAAAATGTAATATAAGATTACTCATAAGTTTGTCTACCTTTATCAAAAAAAAAATGTCTAGAAGAAACTTAAATTAAATTTTTATGAGCGTCTGAAATTTATATTTTTACAACATTTGATATTTACTTGATTTCTCATGTAACAATTTTCTTATTTTATTGTAATTAAAAAACGAATGACTGTAGATACTTGAAAATTTCACTGAATGTTTATATTAGCATTTTCTATACACCATAAAATGTTGAAAATATTTTGCCTCTTTTTTAGCTGTTTACGGACATTGTCAGTTTTCAATTTTTTTAGTTTTTTTTCTATAAATATCAATAAATTTTTATTTGTTGGGTAAAAAAGCGTGAAAATTTAATATAATGCTCCTGATATATCGTTCTAATAGCAGTTGAAAAATATTAAAAATACATAGGCACAATATTTTTTTATAAGCATTTAAAGTTCAAATTTTGACAACATTTATCAAATTTATAATTTATTAATTATTTTGTAGTTAAAAATTTATAAATTTTTAACTTTTATGGCTAAGGATTGAAAATTTAAAACAAGGCTCCACGTAAATAGGTTATATATAAATTACTTTATTCACAATAATATCATCAAATATACTTGGTAAAATCATAGGCTGACTGACCGTTTTCGCTCAGAATCGTTTTTCTTATACAATGATATTATACCATTGAATTCAAATTTAACACCATCCATTACAGTGACCCACTTGTAACCTACTGTACAGCAGAGCGACATCCACTTATCCATCTTTTTTTACTTAGTTAGAACTTTTTCGTTCTGAATTAAATGTATGTTTTTACTAAGACATTACCATTCCAAAATAATAAATAATGTGACATTGACTTTTCATTTAAATAACTCCTATTTACAAGACAGTACTTTGGTAGGGGGTTAAGGGTTAAGGGTTTAAACAACCACCCCCTCCCCCACTAAGTTTTCTCAGATTATGTAATCTTATAAATAATTAAACATTCAAGTTGTATATTATGGTTTTAATTTTCATGAACGCCCCCCCACCCACCCCTTCCTAAAATTTGTCCTGAGTACGTCCATGCATTCTTAATTACAATTTTTTTATACCATCATATTATTATTATTGTCTGGTTGATACAATGAATATGAGATAGTAATTTTTGGTTTTCACTAATTTATTTTATCATGCAGATAGAACCTTTTAGTCTTTACACTATTAATAAGAACTAAAAGGTGCTATTTAGGTTGCTATCAAATAACGGATGTGTTATGTTTGTTGGTTAAGTGGACTGTATTTAACGAAATTATTTTTGACTAAGCTGATGAAAAATAATTGATTTTATAATAATTTTTTTTTAATATTTTAAAATAAATAATAATATACAAATTATATTATAATGGAAGAAATACCTATTCAATTTTAATTTAATATAAATTCTTCTTCTTTCTTTCAATTTTGTTGGTGGGACACGTGCACGTGTGCCCCATAGCACGAGCCGCCACCGTCCAATATCTCATTATACCTAGTATAGGTACCTCGTACATACAATAAACCAAGCTCCGTTAAATAACTAATAACGTGGCTCTTTATGATGTTTACGAGAGTATTATAGAATATTGAAGGGGAGGGAGCGTATTAATAAATAGAATATCTTCATAAATAAATAAAATAAGTATTTTTTTTTTATTTTTTTACTTTTTTCTTATTTTTTTTGAATAAACAAAAGATGTTCTGACTATTTTACTCAAAACTTTTGACTGCTGAATCGGCTATGGCTAGGGGTGCTCTACGGCCAACACTGAGAGTGGGATCCACTAGCTAAATGGATTCCAGCCTGTGAGTCCGGCACTCTAGTCCTGTAGTTATGTACGCCAACGTACATGAATATTCTATAAGACTATTATATTATATAATATTAACATATAACTAAATATTATGTCATTACACAACAAAAATATCAGTACCAACTTAATTTTTGACGCCAACGTTATTCTATATCAAGACGCAGATAGAATGGCAGTGACCGTGCCTAAATGGTAGAAGTTTTGGTTTCAGGGACAACGGAAAAAAGCTAGCTGGTAAACCGGAATATGACGGTGAGAGCGACGATGACGCGGAGCTATCCGAGACGTTGCGCGACCTCAACGTTACAAAGATGGACGCGGACGAGGAAAAGATTTATCAGATGTTCGAAAAATACGATGCCAATATGGCGGCAGGCAACCAGCAGCAGCCGTCAGTGTTTTCGTCGGGCACCGGTATTACGGTAGCCAAAATCGACCGGACCAAACATGTAGACACACCGTCGATGAAAGGCATGCCGGGGACGCCGTTACCGTCGGTGGTGCAGGTGGCCGTCGAAGGACAGTCGGTGAGAGAACTAGGCAAGAAGTCGTCCATATTGGACTTGTCACCCAATGATCGTGGCAGCCGCGGAGTGGCTATACACGCTGACGACCACGTCAGCAATACGTCTGCGGAGACCAAAGACTGCGGTCATGACGTGGCCGCTGATGAACGACCACCACCGCTCATCAACGAGGTCAGACACAATATTCATAATTTTTGAGTGTCAGCGCGCTTTTCATTTATTTCCACTTTCCCCCTTCAGAGTCAGACCTCGTTAAGAATATCAATTTTTACAGTAAAAATTAATTCTGTACTAATATTACAAAGAGGAAATATTTGTATGTTTGTAACGAATAAACGCGAAACCTACTGGACCGATTTCAAAAAATCTTTCGCCATTAGAATGCTACATTATCTATAGATATCGATGAATATTTGTCTGTATGTCCTTTATGTATTCCTAAACGGCTGAACTGATTTTGATGAATTCTTTTGTATTTGGTTGAGTGGTTCCCTGAATGATTTAGATTCACAATTGGACCCTGTAGGTTAGGTTAGGTTAAGTTAAGTTAGGTTATAAGACAGAGATTTTAAGATTTACGATGGGCATTTTTGTTTATAAACGTTTGCTATATAATAATTATTAGAAATTAGTATTTTATTTCTATATTGGTTGCCATTTGTTAATCGGGCAGATCAAGCATGCATACAATCGAATTTTTTCACAATGCCTACTTGATATTCCATTGCTCATGTTCTCGATCCGTCGTAGTCGGATTGTCTTCCGGGGTGGATGAGGTGCATTTACTGCAGCAAGTTACACCCAAAAGGAGTTGGACAATCACAATTTTTTAATAATTGACATTTTTTACGGGCAACGAAGTGCGCGGGATCAGCTATATTATAATAAATTAGAAGAAATATGGCATACAAATGTTATACAAATATATTTATTAAAAATACAAATCTTTGGCATGGACAACGTCGGTTATGACAGCTGTCAGCTAGTAAATAATATAATGGGCAATTAAATGGAAAAAACAAATACAAGTTTATTATACAAAGAAATGTGAACAATAATACTTATTGTCAACTGAACTCTTCAATTAACTGTTATAGGAATCAATACACAATGATAACTTGGATAAAGTAGACTAAATAATAAAATATAAATAAATAAATATCCAATGTCATGAATACAATTAATTATTAATAATTTCTGCTTATCAAAATAATTCCGGATTATAATAACATTATTAAAGTTTCACCCAGTCCTATATTAATATTCTGTAAGTGAAGTTACGATTCAACAGGTTCGTTCAATTTCTTGATCGCTAAAGACAATATACGCGTTTTATCTTTACATGGGCTCAGATGTGTGTTCAGCAATTTTGAATGGGGAGTGAGGGGGTCAACCAAAGGCAATTTCATAACTCTTATATGTGTTTTCATTATATTATCTGCGATACATATTATTCTCTTGAAGATCAAAAACTATGCATATAAATATGTGTTTATAAAATGTTGTTAGGCCCTATTTATTGTTTTTAAATTGTATAATATGATAAATGATAATATGGTGATAATATTTTAAATATTGTTTATATATTTGAAGGACGGCTCGGTAAACATGACACGACTGCACTCTGTAATTCACAAATTACCAAATTGGAAACAACTAAGAGTAAGTTAATTTCACCAATTGTATTCGATGTTAACTAACGAAAATCTAATGCCAAACAAAACATAATCACAATATGAATTTTTACCATATTGTTATTCCTCAATAATATTTTGAATTATAAACTTTAACCCCTGATGACAGGAAAATCAATTCGAAATTAGTTTAGTAGTATAAAATATAGAGCTGTTTTTAAACCACACCACCATAGGTTCAAATTTAATAAATTTTTTGGGGGGACTCAAGCCCCCCTCCTCATAGGCCATAATACTTAGTAGGTACCACAGAATATACAAATTAGTACTAATTACTAGATTTTTAACAGGGGGACTAAGCCCCCCCCCCCTATTTGCGCCAATGCACACCACTATGTATTGTGTTATCACAGACTACACATCTGCACAGTTTACACCGCTGCCACAGCTGTTACACCACTCCTCCACAAATAACACATTTAAACCAAAACCACCACTCCTCCACCGTAAAAAACAGGCCACTGACGCGTTCACGCATTAATTTCTAATATATTGCAATGCCGTTTAATTCATGTACCTTTTATTGTAAATATTATTGAAATTAGAGGTGGCCTTAGGGAACAAACATAAAAAAAGTTAGTGGTTTTCCGGCATTAAATGTGTTACGCAGTTCTAACATATAGATAATTGATAAATTACATAAATGTATAATTACATAATTTTTTTTTTAATGTCTAGTATACTTGCGTGTTTGCACTTGTGTAGCAGTAGTTTACTAGGTACCTAGTGTTTTAGTTTATAAACAATTATGTAGTTAGCTCATTTGTATTATTATTAACTTCCAGCCATTAAATTATTTACATAATATGTAAGTATCTAAAGCACAAAATTATTTTATTGTTTGTACCTAATAAGTATACGCTCATCTACATAGGTTGTATTGAAATTGATGTCAATTATGGGTGACCCTGTGGCAAGTTTTCCGGAAATAATTGAATTGAACAAATTGCGGAGATGGTACGAAATACGGATAAATGAAAACAGACATATGACGTTGAAAATGAAACGTTAGTAAAGTTCGATTATTATCATCATCTAATATTGTTATCGTTCACAATACTATACCTGACCATAAATATTTTTTTGTTACGCTTGCACCGAAAGTTTTGTATTTAATGACGGTTAAAGCATCGGAAAGCGACCAGTTTCCTGGTGGTAAAGTAGGAATCCCCTAAAAGTACCTAGCGGTAAAGTGTAAATCCCAAAGAGTGCCAGGCGGTAAAGTGGAAATCCCCAAAAGTACCCGGTGGTAAAATGGAAACCCCCAAAAGTACTGAGCTCACATATCACGCGTATCCTCTGGACAAACAGAAGCTAAAATTTATAGTACGGTCCTTACAAAATATAGACTTCTGGTTACATCTTATATTCATATTATAACCTCCATGCATGACGCTTAAAATAAATAAAACCAAATCGTTTCTTTCATGAAATATTGTATTCGTAGAATAGTCTAATTGTTACATAGAACCCTAAATTACCTTTGCCGTGATCGATGAACACAGAGGCGTGACAAAAAAATAGTATGTGTGGCTCGTGCGGGAAAGCAATTTAAGACTTGGGCGAATGCGGCACACGTCGCCGCAACTGAAATAGCTCACTTCCCGTCCTTACCACACAATATCCTATTGAAGTGTGTAATTCATGGTGTAATATTTATATACAAAGTTGTTATTTAATGGTTTAGAAAACCTGATGGTTCAGTCGATAAACGCGTGGAGTGCACCACGGATCAAATTGACGTCCGTTAACGTACCACAGAACCCAATGCAAGGTGAGGGCAAAATCGGTGCGATGAAAATTACTTGGGATCGAGTGAACGAAATGAAACGCAAAGTGAGTGTAATTTTTCGATGTATAAATTAAATATACACACGGGTCTTTACATAATATATGGAGGTATGTCATACGGTTTGGAACTACTGGATTTTGTATCATGTCCATTGCCGATATACTATTATGTATAATATATAAGTAACTATAGTCATTGCCAAATCAATCCTAAATAATATATCAAAAAAGTTAATTTTCCAAGAGATAAAAAAAACTAAAAATACTATTTTGGAAATCATTTGAACTAAATATTTAAATATGATTAGAAAAACTATTTTTCATACATTTAATAATTATATTTTTCAGTAATTATAGTTAGGATTTACGTGGTGTTGTCTTTAATATCAATATAATAGTGTGACGATGGATACGTGATATTAAATATTAATTTTGTTCATAGCTGAAAATTTCAATATCGTATTTTGTACCCATAAAAAAATAATTCTTTGTTAACATTGAAATGTCTTTATAATAAATTATTTTTAAATACATGTTTTCATTAAAAAATGTCTACTAAAATGTGGAAACAAATGCACTTTACCACTCCATGCAATTATTTCGATTTTTTCTTTTGGAACTTACCTATATTAACTATTTAAGAACTATGGTGCAAGCAGAATTTTTCGGAAACAATTATTTTAGAAGTTATAGCCATCCAAAGTTTGCGTTATTACGTTTATACGCAAGCGTGCCACATTACTTTAATGCCACGCGCAGCGCCTATAGTTAATTTCAAATTTTTTTATACGTATTTTAACGACTTAAGAATGATGGTGAAATCACAATCAGCGCTGCGCTCGGACGAAAAAATCGAAAATATCGACTGATTTGCTGTTTAAAACCACCTTGGGGAGGCCTCGAAATTAAACACAGTTGTTAAAATAGTGTTAACATAATGTGCTAGCGTTGCCACTCGCTCTCTGCACTGCACTCGGACTAGGTAGGTACGATAAAAAGATATGATAAACGTAGCGTTGCACTCATGCCTAAAAAACGCAAAATTGGCAAATTCCAAAGGCCATAACTTCAAATCTAAGTCCGACTGACAAATTCTGATTGCACCATTGTTCTTAAATAGTTAAAACAAGTAAGTTCCAAAAAAAAAAAAAAATCGAAAAATTCGCATGGGGTGGTAAAGTGCATTTTAGCCAAAATGTGTGAGTTCTTCGAGACACGGAAGTTTCACAGCTTCACTTCTTCTTCGTACTACCGGCATTTTTTTTAAGTACTTAAAACGAAACATAAACTCGTTTTTCTTGTTAGGTGATTTAAATTTTGCTTTTCACAAGTCTTACTATTATTATGTTATGTAGGACCGATTTGTTTAGCTTCCCAACCTATGTAATTCATGATATATTTTTCATATTATATAAGTAAGGTTTACCTTCCATACGCAATATTCGATTAAAATTTTTTTTCAGAATATTGATGATTTTATTTATTTACTTGTATACTAATAACAATTTCTTCTGAACTCTATACATTTATATTTTATACGAAATATTGTTTTGGCAACGAGTAACAACGAAATAATATACATTTTTTTTTTAAGAAAATCTATTATCTAAGGGGTGGATAAACAATCGCTGAATTCTGTATTTTTAATATTGTTGTAATAAGAACGCTTTCTTCAAATTAAGCATTTAATAAACTATTAAAGAACATATAAATGCATTGTTTAGTCTTTTATTTTATTTCCATTAATTTGTTTTTTATTCTTAAAATATTCGAGATTATTTTCTTATTAATGGCCAGGATCGACCAAAATATAATTACAGCAACATTACCTAGGATAATATCAATAAAAGTTTAAAATACAATAATTGTAGTTTATAATTTATTAAGTTATCATTTTATTATTTTAAATTTCGAAAATTAAACTACGTTATACACATATAGTATATAATAATTGCATGACTTTAGACAGTTAAAATACGGTTAAGCGCTTCTTCTGTTTAACAATTAATCGATTTTATCGACAATTACTGCTAAACATTTATACAAGTACCTATATTATACAGCTATAATACAAAATGTATACAATATTAATTTTAAAATGATCGGTTTTGTAATTTCAATGCAATATCATAGATCAAGAAGACTAAATCTGAGTACATCCACAAACTCAAAAGAGTGGCGATCAACAACGCGAGAACAATGTACCAGACTATGTATAATGACTATTACAACAGCCGTCTGAGCAGAAACTTTAAACAGTCGTATTATGATTATTTCCCCGCAAAAGATGATGATTGCTTGTTTGAGTATGTCGCCGATAAAAAGAACAACAAATAACAACACTGTGGTCGTGATCGATGTTTTTTAAATATGCCTACATAATCATGATATAATATTATATGCAAAAGTATATCTCAGGAAATCATAGAGTTGCGAATTTCATTTTGAACCTGTGCTATCCATAAAACGTATACACATAAGTACATAAGCCAGGGGTGGATGGGCCAATCGGAAAATCAGGAATCTTTCCGATGAGCTGGTTCTTGGGTAGGCCGAATCATAACTATATGATAACAAAAAAAAGTTATTTTTTTAACTTAAAAATATTATTCAATGTTTGAGATCATAACTGAATACATATAAATTAATAAATATTAACTCAACAATAGGCATTACAAATGTGTTGTTAGAAAAAGAAATTATATTAAAATCATATACACGGTAAATATTATTATAAATTATTATTATTATAGCCAATAGGTACCTAATTCATGATTGTGATTTGTGGATAGAAATGTGTTATACAGTAAAGACAATATAGATAATATATTAAGACAAGAAATATAATAAAATATATTTCTATAATAGGTTTAGAAAATGTACCTAACTTTTAACCAATATACAAAATGTTAAGATTTATATTTATATTGGTTACAAAATATGTAAGGATGTTTTTTGTAAATGTTAAAAAATGTATTATGTTCAAGTTCGGAACAGCTTAACTTTATCTGACTAACCCAAGACTATTATAGTAAAGTTATCAATTTTAATTAATAATGGTTAGAATGCAGTTTTGTAAAAGATATGTTTTGAAAGTATTCAAGTATAGATACGGATACTTATTTAGAAAAGTATTTGAATACTTTTTTTCAAGTACCTTACAACACTGTTAAAATATAACTTACCGAACGTTAGTTTTCAAAAAACTCATATCTGCTGGACTTTCAGTAACTAACAAGATTTTTTTTCTGGAAACGCAAAAAAAAACGGGATTTTTACGCAAAATATTTTTTCGACCAAATTAATTTTGGTTTTTGATGTAACTCTTTTTATAGGCATATTACATTTTCGATAGTTATTAGCTCTTTTAAATTAATCTTGATAAAAATTGTAATACAATAAGACTCTTCGTAAGTTGTTGTTAGTGGAAATTAAAAATAAAAGTTGAGCGTAAATCCACAATAATTTGTTATGAGAGTCAGAAGTCAAAATGTTGACGAAATTCATTAAAATCACGAAAGTTGCCAAATTATTTGGAAAGGTGTTTGAAGTTAGACATTGGATATTCACTCGTAATTTAACAAATCTCATACAACGATTTTCTTGTTTGGTTAGTAATCAATAGGTCCTTTGAATAATAGCCGTAGATACTTAAAATTTACACTAAATATTTATTTTATCATTTCCCATACTTGATAAAATATTCAAAATATTTTTACTCGTTTTGAGTTATTTATGTCCATTTGACATTTGAAATTTGTTTAGTTTTTTTATCCTATAAATTTCAATAAAATTGTATTTGTTGGGTTAAAAAACTTGAAAACTTAATGCAAGGATCCTGACATATTGTTACAATAGCAGTTGAAAAATATTAAAAATACATAATATGGACATTTTTTTTTACAATCATTTAAAGTTCAAATTTTGACAGAATTTATCAAATTGAAATTGAAAATTTATTTAGTACTTAAAAATGTATAAAATGTTCAATTGTATAGCTTAGGATTCAATATTTTAAACAAGGTTCCGACGTAAGTAGTTAAGTCTGAAACCAAAAATTCATAATAATATAATTTAATAACATGGTTTTTTTTATAGTTATTTTAAGTTAAAATTTGGACGAAACAAAAAATAACAATTTTAGTTATTTTCTTGTAATTTAAAAATATTATTCATGGATACTTGAAACTTTTTAAGAATATTATTATGTACAAATATTTAAATATGATAATTTGCAAATAATATTTATTCAACTTACCAGCTACCGTATTAATAATAACAATATAAATTTAATATAAAACATCCCAGGCTGACAAACCTTTTCCGATCAGAAACATTTTTCGCATACAATGGTATTATAATATCATTGAATTCAAATTTAAGCCATACATTACACTATTACAGTGACCCACCAGTAACCTACTATTATACAATAAAGCAAAACCTACTTACCCACTTTTTTTAGTTTCAACCTCCGAAAAGTACCAACTAGGAAAATCTAATTTTCTATCAAAAACTAAATTGTAATTATTCATTTTTAAAACTACTACCATTGAAAAATTATTACTTACTACAGTTTTATTATTACAGTTATTTTACCTATTTATAATAATCCATATTTGATTTTTTTGTTTTACTCAATAACGAATAACCGTAGATGGTATCTACTTGAAACTTTCACCAAATAATTGTCTTAGTGATTTTATGTATTTGATAAAATGTTCAAAATATTTTGACTCCTTTTAAGTTATTTATAGACATAAGAAATAAACTTTTTATTAGTTTTTATATAATAGTTAACAGTAAAAAATTGTTTACTCAATTAAAAAATTGAATACATGGTTTCTCATAAATCGTTATTAAGTAATTAAAAAAATTAAATTGAACGTATATTCACCATAATTTTGTTATGAGCGTGATAAAATTTGTCAACCTTGCAAACATTTGCAAATTATAATGGGTTAAACAGTTAATACATTTTTTTTAAATTTAGGTATCCAAGATTTGAAAATGTAATTGCAGATTCTTTATAAGTTTATCCAGTTATACCAAAAAAAAAGTTTACCGGAAGGTTAAATTATTTTTTTTAAGCGTTGAAGTTCAAATGATATTGATTTGGATATTCACCCCTAACACAAATTCTTAACGATCGATATTTTTTTTTTTGCAATTCAAATAAGAATAACTGTTGACAGTTGAAATTTGCACCAAATGTTTACTTTAGAGTTTTCTATACCAGGTATAATTTGCATTGAATTATTTAATATATAATATTGGTACTATGGGCTGACAGGCGTTTTTCGTACCTACAATGTTTTATATAATTGAATTGAAATCTAACACATCATTCATTATATAGTGACCCACATGATACCTAATGTATATCAGTGCAGTACTCACTTATTCACTTTTGTGAACTTTGATACAAATATTCAATGCTAAAACGCATGGATGGATAAATAGACGATGAAATAAAAAATACTTATACCTCGCAGTAGTACAATAATATGTTTATTCATTAGGTGGGTCACCCTGGCACCCAAATGTTAGAATTTTTATTTTTTTTGGTGTAAATTCCAAGTAACTACATTTATTCGTTTTTGAATTACAACAAAATAAAAAAATTGTAAACATTTTAACTTCACACGCTCATAAAAATTTAATTTGATTTTCTGGTAGACATTTTTTCATTGTTCAAAGTAGACAAACTTATGAGAAATCTTGTATTTGTTAAATTTTTAAATTTTAGATATAAAAAGATAATTTTTTATGAATTTTGATCTCAAAATAATACCTATGCAAATTTTAGTAATTTTGATGAATTTTATCAGACCATCATAAAAAAAATATTGTGGATTTACGCTCAATTTTTTTTGAATTTCCACTAACAAAATGTTATGAGGAACCTTTAAATAAAAAAAATTTTACCAGTCAATTTTAAAAAAAACTTGTAAAAATCCAAAATTGCATTTGCCTATACAGTCAACTCGCGATATAACGAATTTCAAGGGACCGAGAAAAATATTCGTTATATCGAAAGTTCGTTACATCAAAATTCGTTATATCAAGAGAATATACCAATTGAATTCGTTATAACGAGAATAAAAATAAAAATTCAAAATTTTATTATTCGTATACATATGTATAAAATATATGAGTCATATAAGTATATACATATTTATTGTTTAATTTCAATATAAATGTAAGTAGTATACATTTGTATGTTCACAGTCTACTTTTTATGTCACCACGGTAATTTCACACCGTTCAAGGGAGGATGTCCCCCTTGGACACAATAATTTTACCGTGTAAAAATTATGAAGAATTTGTACACTTTTTACACGGTAATTTCACACCGTTCAAGGGAGGATGTCCCCCTTGGACACAATAATTTTACCGTGTAAAAATTATGAAGAGTTTGCACACTCAAAGTCAGTTTTGTCCAAATATTTACAGTGTACATGCTAAATGGTTTTTTTCTCAACAAACCTTATTACTAAAATGGAATAATTATTTAAAATATAGAACACAAGCCTTATTATAAAACTGAAATTATAATTACTAAATATTACTATATATTCACATTTTTTTTTCATTTAGGTTGGTTTCACTGTAATTTATCTAATTAATGAATGTCTATATTTTTTTTTAATTTATATACTTTTGAGTTATAAGCTAATCGTTTTTTATATTCAGTCGTCAATGATCCGCCGTTTACTCAAGTTGTGTCTCATTTTACTTTATTTTCTTAAAATTTCATTAAATTGTTTTACAATTTATAAATTTTTTTCAAAAATGAACTTTCAAAAATGTTCAAATGATTTTCAATCATTAGTTTATCGTATACGAAATAATCCGGCTGCAGTTCATCCAGAATTTTCTTCGTTTTCATCAAGATTTAAAACATTCAAATTATTCCCAAAAAATACTTTTCAAAATAAATATACATTGTCTGAATGTGGCTTAAAATATTCAGGAGTGGATGATGTTGTAGAATGCTTTTGTTGCGGACTTATTCTTCATAACTGGGAAAGGCTGGACGATCCATGGATTGAACATTGCAGATTCAGCCCAAGGTGTTTATATGTGTTATTAATGAAAGGTAATCAATATGTTCAAAACATATTAAGTAAATATTGTAAAACCGAACATATTTGTAATTGTGAAACTGGGTCATACGATACCGTTTGTTAATCATGTTTTTTTATTATATTATGTTATAGTAAATGAAAATAAATGTTGATTTTTTAAAACAACTTATATGTGTTAATATTTGATTTAATATCTCGTGAACGTATAGCCTAGTGGGTTAGCGCGTGTAGCAATAATTTAAATGTTTTCAGGTAACAGGTAAGTATATGTAATTCTCCCCTCTACTACATGCAGTAGCCGACTATGCTATACGTTCACATTTTTTGCATTTTTTTTTTTTTTATCTATCAAGTTTAGTATATAATACGCTTGCAAAGTAAAAACGCTTTCAGTTCAAAGTATATCCCTCATCGGTTATATTACATCAAATTTTTAAAAAAAATAATTACGTTTATAGTTTAAAGGTTTTTTAATTATTAAAAAGAAAAGAACTTTAATTTGTTATGGGTCTACCGGTAATTGTGTCAAAATCGGTATTTGACATACGTCCATTTGGTAAGAAGAGTGTTACGGTTGGACTATTAATCAGCAAACAAATTTCAATTATTGTGTTATTAGAGTGTAAGTTAACGAAAAAAATTATTACATTAAATTTAGAGCAATGGTGTACGCTCATGTCTGAATCTAATTACATTTCAATTACTAACAACTTACATACCAGGTGTAGACGTGTAAAAATTACTGAGAACTTTACATATTCAATTAATGTGAAGCAGAGTTCAATAACCTTGCATATAAATGATGATTATATTACACTCTCGCATATAGATTTCTGCAGACTAAAACAACTTCAACATTGTGTCGACCTTTATATCGCAGAAAAACAGAAACGTCTACCGAGTTTTCAAACAACATTCGATGCAGCTTACGAACTGATTAAAAACGATGTCCGTGGTTTGCCCATCAGTTGCCAGAGAAACGAATTCACAAACCAGTATATACAGAACTATGATTTTAGTTATTATTCTCATCTACAAAACGATGACACTTCATTTTTGTATGAGATTTTACAATTTCATTTTAATGTAATGTCTGACATGATTTTACAGGACTTAATAGTATGATATAATACAAATTCATTTATATTTATGTATTGTTTTTTTATTAAATAAATAAAAATATTTTTATACTACATTTTTTTTTTTTTCATGCGGCTAATTTATTTCTTATTGTACGACGTTCCGGGTCTTTCAAAATTACATCAAATATAACCTGCATGGTCTCGTTTAAACTTGTATTGAGAGTCTGATCTTTTGACTTGTCCGATGTCGTCACCTTGACAGATGCCTCAGAGTGTCGCCACCTGCAACATAAATTAATTATTCAATCAGTTTGGCAGTGAATAAAAACTAATGATTTTTTTCATTTAGCAATAGTTTTTTAATTAAAAAATAAACCAAAGTCTAGTCTTTACCTTTCCTTTGTTGGGACGTTGTGTATATTCGCACACTTGTAATGTGTTATCGTCCAATAATCCGTCGGCTTTTCGTCTGGATTAAATTGGCTTTTGATGGTAGCCAAACCATCTCCCTGACGAAAAGTGACAGAATTAAAAATCTCTTCATCAAATTCTTCCGCCCGCAATTTCTCTTCGAGAATTTCTCTGTATGATGAACTCTAAAAAAAAAAAACAAATAAATAAATTCATGCCATAATTCATAACCTTAGAATATTAGATAAAGTATTAATATGATAAATTATTATTTATCTTACTGTTTTCATCTGTTTTTTTTTGTTTTTTTTGTCTACTGTTTTTTCAGCCCCTCTTTTTAACGATGTTTTGACCTGCTTTGAAGTAGAAGGCTTTTTTGTGTCCAGGGACTCAAATTCGTTCTATAAAACATAAACTAAGGTGAATAACTATAAATGTATGAGTGGCTTACAGCCGATCTCTAAAACAATATTGAGCAACGTTACAGTCACACTCTAATTATTATTTAATTTTAATATTATGTTTAAAATAAAGTTATAATCAACCACGAATTTATTATAACCATAGCGTTGAGTAGTTTTACGACTGACCTCCAATTTGCTTTAGTTATTAAAGTGATTCAATTACTAACCTCTGATCCGGAATCGATGATCGAAGTTCTGTAAGACATCTTGAAGCTGAATTGTTATAGATGATGAAGAAGTTCTAGTTGCTGAATGTTGACTGTAATATTGCTGTTAATACGCTAGCCTTATATACTGTAATGTTTCCACTACCATAGATACTTTGAAATGTGGAATATTCATAGCAATGTTCATTAAACCAGCCAACGCCCTTAATTTGTCCTCTTATTAATATCAGTTTTATTCCGCCAACGGTCTTATACGACCTCCTATCGATACTAGTTTTTATTCGGACAACGCCCAGTTTTATTCCGCCAACGGTCTTATACGACCTCCTATCGATACTAGTTTTTATTCGGACAACGCCCTAAAATTTGACCTAGCTATTTTTAAATGAATATTCCGGACTACGGTCAACACCAATACATACATTATATATTATAATTACTATTACTACAAAATAACTTAGTTGTTTTTAAAATTAATATTACATGAACAGGTCATACGATTTCTTCGAATAGAATGTAAGTTTTAAACGATAACTAGGAAAGTAGGAGATGATTCTCGACTATATAACGCAGCATTTGATAGTCAAACGATATCAGTCCAGCTTGTGTTCTCTACCAGCAACAACAAGCGGCAGTCATTCACCATCGAATATTGAAAATACTTCAATCCTACCAAGTTTACCAGTCCAGCATCGACATCATCAATAAGGGTTCATCACTCAACATTGGAAAATACTTCAAACCTACATAGTTTACCAGTCCAACACCGGCATCATCAACAGTCATTCGTCTCTAAACATTAGAAAATACTTTAATGTAAGTACCTATTTATTTCATTATTTATATATTTAAAAAAAAAAAAAAAATCATCTTATCGAATCTAAAACTCCACATCTTTACTAGTTTTTAAACGAAAAATAATACACGATAGCAAAAAACATAACATAACATAAGCGTTTAGGGAAGTGGTTATAAGTGGTTATAATGAACCGATATTCAATAGTTTTATTAGTAATTTTAATATTAAATGTACAAGGTTTTTATAATTAATTTTTTTTTTTAAATTTAAAAGGTTGATTAATTAAAATATCTATGTTTATCATGTTGTATATTAAATGGTTAAAAAAATGTTAGAAAGTTGAAATAAGTTGAAAAAAAAACAAGTGTATACAGTATGTATATGATTATAATTATATGAATAACATAATATAAAAACTTGATTATTATAATATATAAAATATAGACATATTAGCTTACATTAAATTATTCACTATGCTGACTGATATATTATAGTCATTTTAACTACCATAATGTATATTTAATGATTAAAAAATGCTAAAAAGTAGGGATACGTTTAAAAACAAGTTTGTATTCCGTATACAGTTTGTAAATGATTATATTTATTGAATAACATGATATAAAACTTGATTATCAGCTAACTTTAAATTATATCCAATGCTAGTTGATATAGGAACCAGTTTCTAATTATCAGATTTTTTTTTTTTTAACATATTTCTTTATATATATTAGTTCTAACATTTTTTTAACCATTTTAAATAATGAATTCTCACAATGATATTTTAAACGAAATAGACTATTATAAACAAATGATTGAAAGTTATACAGAAACGGATGAAAAAGACCATTTCATGAGAAGATGGAGACTTAAACAGAATAAAAAAAATATTAAAAATATAAAATATCAATTGTTTTTAACTAGAATAAGTCCTTCTCCTTCTCTCAATGTAACTTATATTAACGAATATTATATACATACATGTGTATTAAAAGAAAAATTGCTTTTTTTAAAAGAAGAGAAAGAAAAGATCCTTATATTTTATCGTTCTAGATGTACCGACTATTGGCAATGTATAAATAATTTTAATATGCAGATACAAAATCTTAATTATCAGTTACAGGAATTGGGTACAATCTGTTAAAAACAAAATAAGATTATATTTTTTTAATATAAAGTATTGTATTTATTATGTTTATGTTTAAAAAATAATTTGATGATAGACACATGTAAATAAATAAACATTCTAAATTAAAAGTTTTTTGTTCAATTATTTAATTGTAAATAAGCTAAATATACCAACCATACAAAAAAAATGTTTCATTTATTAATTGAAGTAAACTTAACATAATAATCACAAACTAATGTTTATAGATGATGTATAACCATAATTTATTTTAATTTGTTGATAATATTTATACATATGTGTGAATACATAAGCTAGTCTATTATTATAAGTATTATTCACTAATTAATATACACTATTTTATTTTTTTTATTACTATCAGTTAGTGTATAAAAAAAACTATGACATTTTCAGAATAAAAAAATAAAAAATAAAAAATAAAAAATGGAATCAAAATCATTTATTATGGATGAAATTAACGATGTTATCCGAAAGGCCGAGCAAATTGATCAAGCAATGGATGAGGCAGCAGTAGAATTTAAAAAAAAAATTAAAATTATTGATATAAAAATAAAAAAAGCGGGTTTAAAACAAAAAAAAATAATGAATGAAAAAAAAAAGATTGCAAATGATTATTTACATTTGCTACATACAGATAAGAAACGTGAAAAAAATATTCGAAAAGAATTATCTATATTATATGCACAGTACAATTATATGAACAATGGTTAATAGTAATTCATAATTTTCTTGTTTTCATTCATTATTTTTTCACCTCAAAACAGCTTTTTTTATTTTTTATGTTTTGTAAATATATTCTAAATGTATTAATTTATTTGAATGATATTTTAAATAAAATGATCTTTCTACATTATTATATTTTTTTTTTTTTATATATTCTATTACAGTTTCATCATGAAAAGACAAACGGTGAGAAAATGCCAGCGGACAATTTCTACTGATAAAGAATTATTCGAAATTGAACGATTTAAAAAATGCTCGAAAACTTTTATCATAAAAAATACATTGGATTTTATAGATTACACGCTTTTTTTTAACTATATTTCAGAGAAATTAATTTTTAAGTTAAAAGAATCGTGTAAAAATACATCTATAAAATTTAATTTAGTCGTGGATAGTGTTTACGAAAGAATTATTACACAAGAAGTACAGGATATTGCATTCAAAACTTTTAATGTTCTTGCATGTAATTCATCTAATTTTAAAAAAATACTAAACGATATGTTCAATAAATTGTTGCGGGAAGAGACAGATTTTACACAGAAAGGTTCTGGATGGACGCTTAAGGTAATAGAAACATTACAGTTGAGAATCAATATAGTGAATCCTCTTAAAGGAGGAACATATATTGATTTACCTAAGCATATTAAAGATAAAAGAGCGATTATTAATGTGAAAAATAGTGATAATAAATGTTTTAAATATGCATTATTATCCAAGTTTGATAATCGCTCTAATAAAACTAATTTTCATGAAAAATATTTTAAGATGTTAGAGTTAAAAAGTAGTTTAAATTTTAAATGTGTTGATTTTCCAACACCAATCAGTCAGATACCTAAATTTGAACGTATAAACAATATTTCAATAAATATTTATAGTTTGAATGACAAAAAAACTATTTTTCCCTTGTATGTATGTAATACCGAAAGAAATGATCATTTTGACCTATTTTTGTATAATAATGATGAAACATCGCATTATTGTTATATTCATAATTTTTCAAGATTAATCAGAAGTCAGAAAACGAAAAATTGTTCGAAGCTAATTATTTGTAAGAGATGTTTCACAACTTTTGGTACTCAACCGTGCAAAAGTAAGCTTTGGGGTGTAGAAGGATTAAATGAACATCGACGCAATTGTGGAAAGAATCCGTTGGGGAGGCCTATAATGTTTGAAGAGGGGGATGATGATTTCATCTATTTCAAAGGTTATAAAAAAACGCAGAGGATTCCATTTGTCATTTATGCAGATTTTGAATGTATATTAACTCCTAAACAACCTAATAAATTCATTAATAGACGTAAAAAACAAAAAAATCAGAAAACTCATGTTACACATTTACATGAAATTATGAGCTATGGGTTTTATGTAAAAGTTGACTATAGTATTATATCGAAAGAGCTGGTAAAACAGTTTGAAATTCCGACGAAAGTAATTATTTATAGAGGTAAGAAAGCTGCAAAAAAATTTATGAAAAATATGATCGATATTGGAAATGAAATTAATAAAATTTATCAAATTAATACACCGATGGACAAATTAACTGATAAAGAGGAACAACGTTTTCAAAGAACCAAGTTCTGTCAAAAATGTTCAAAACATTTTAAAAACAATAATTTGGTTAAAGTTCGAGATCACTGTCATTTTACTGGCAAATATAGGCAATGTCTCTGTCTTCAATGTAATTTCGAAATAACTAGTCCATCGTTCGTTCCAATATTCTTTCATAATTTATCTTATGATAGTCACTTCATAATTCGGGAACTAGGTTGCGATGATAAAGATATTCATATTATTCCTAATTCATCGGAAAAATATATATCCTTTAGCAAGGAAATCGCACCTAGATTTAGTATTAAATTTGTCGATACATTCCGTTTTATGAGTGAGTCGCTAAGTAAACTTGCAGCCAATTTATCTGAAGATAAGTTGAGGTTTAGAGAAACCCTAAAAATATTTTCAATCAAATCATTAGATTTAGTTACACGGAAAGGAGTCTTCCCTTACGAATATGTCGATAGTTGGAGTAAATTAGACAATGCTTTTTTACCATCAAAGCTTGAATTTTATAACTCGTTAACAGATGAACAAATTAGTGATGAAGATTATAGACATGCAAAAAATGTATGGAATACATTTGACGTAAAGACTTTGGGTGAATATAGCGATCTTTATTTAAAAACTGATGTTACCATACTAGCTGACGTGTTCGAAAATTTTAGAGACATATGTTTATCTACTCTCAGAATAGATCCTGCTCATTATATGACTGCCCCTGGATTTGCTTTTGATTGTATGCTTAAGTATACAAAGGTTAAATTAGAGAGGTTAAAGGATTATAATATGTTACTCTACTTCGAAAAATCAATCCGAGGCGGTATTTGTCAATCAACTAAAAGATATGCTAAAGCAAACATACCAAATATTGAAGGATTGGACTATAATTCGAATGAACCGATTACTTGGATTACATATCTCGACTGTGTAAATTTATATGGAAAGTCTATGTTGACAGAACTACCTTTTAAAGATTTTGAATGGGTTGATGATCTCGACATAGATGTAACTAAAATTTCTGAAGATTCTGAAGTAGGATATATATTAGAAGTTGATATCGAGTACCCTAAACATTTACATAAAACCCATAATGATTTTCCGTTTTTACCGTTTAACGAATGCCCACCGAATTCGAAAGTTGAGAAATTGTTAACTACTCTATCACCGAAAAAAAACTATATTGTACATTACAAAAATTTAAAACAAGCGATTTCTCACGGTCTTAAATTAGTAAAAATTCATCGAGCTATCCGCTTTTCACAAAAAAAATGGATGGCATCATACATTGAGTTCTGTACAAAAATGAGAGCAGAAGCAAAAAATGAGTTTGAAAAAAATTTCTGGAAGTTGTTAATTAATAGCGTTTTTGGTAAATGTATGGAGAATGTCCGAGCAAGAACTTCTATAAAACTGGTTTCATCAGAAAAAAAAGCGAATAAACTAATGACAAAAACTAGTTTTAAAGACAGAACTATATACTCTAAAAATCTCATGGCTATTCACCAACATAAGGAAACTATTAAATTCGATAAGGCAATTTATGTGGGATTTGCAATTTTAGACGTTTCGAAAACATTTATGTACGATTTTCACTATAATGTCATGAAGAAAAGGTATGGTACTAAAATTAGTTCTTTATATTCGGATACTGATTCCTTGATATACGCTATTCAAACTACAAATTTTTTCAATGATTTAAAAAATGATTTATTACCATATTTTGATACATCTAACTATCCCAAAGACCATTATTGTTTTAGCGAATTACATAAAAGTCAGCCAGGCTTTTTCAAGGATGAATTGAAAGGAATTATACTTAAAGAATTCGTTTCATTAAGACCGAAATTATATGCGTACAAAACTGTAGACGGTACTGAGGAAAAAAAAGCAAAAGGCGTAAAGAAATATATTATTAAAAAACATATGCAATTCGAAAATTATAAGGATATACTACACGCTTTTATAAACCATTTATCTGTTAAAGATAAATTAACTCACAGGGTCATGAATTTTATCCAATCAAACAAACATGTTGTTCAATCGAAAACAATGAACAAACTTGTTCTAAGCGCTAATGACGATAAACGTTATATAAATGACGACGGGATAAATACTTTGGCTTATGGTCACTACAAACTAGATAAATTATATAATTAAAGAAAAAAAAGACTTGATAAATCTCCAATCGGTATAAACAGAAAGCGCTATCAAACGGTAGTGAAGTAAATTTTTTTTTTTTTTTGTTTTTAAAAAAAATTACAAACTGAAAACAAATAATTATTTCAACTTTTTTCTGGCATTTATTATAAAAGTATTACATGTTATACATAAAAAATTATTATTTAAAAATATCTGATGATGTTATCCACGAATTTTGACTTGAATCAAAACCCAACCATTTAACAAACATTTTATTCCCAACTTTTTTCACAATACGTTCAATAAGAAAGGTGTTTGGAAAATTAGTTAATTTAATTTCCTGTTCATAAAAACCACCTAAGATTATATTGTTTGATTCATCCTTTAGTTGATAAGTTACTGGATTTGTCTGTAAAACTTTTGAAACTGTAAATATTTCCGTTGTCCAATTCGGGGTATATCCTTTACTAAATATATGTTTATACTTAGATATTCGTACTTTATCGCTAACTTTAAATTTTGGTTTATACAATGTTTGTAAATTTTTATATGTACTAAATTTAATTCTGTTTGTATCCATTCGAGCTTCATTAGGTGTGCATTTGATTGTTCTATGTTTTGTATTATTATAGTTATTTATAATTTTTGATATTGTATTATACCAATTCCATGTACCTGTTGCAGTGAAATGTTTATATATATTATTTTTAAGTGTTTGTATCACACGTTCTGCGATTGAACATTTAATAACACTGTATGAACTGTAATGTTTAATTTTATATTTTTTCATTAAATCTTGAAATTGAGTATTATAAAATTCTGTACCATTATCTGTCTGTAAAAATTTCGGATTAGCTTTTTTCAATATATTAACCATTCCTTTTGTACATTCTTTTGCTGATTTATTTTTCAGCGGTTCCACAAATACATATTTGCTATATGTATCTATAACAACTAATATAAATTTAAAACCGTAATTTTTTTTAGAATGAGATTGCATATCCATTAAATCAGCTTGCCATAGGTCGTCAATAAACCGTGTAACCACACTACGTCTAGGAAATATTTTTCTCGCTGGTCGATGTAGCTCATTAGCTATACCCTCTAAGGTCGTCATTATGCTATAATATTTCTCTCACGCAGTTCTTCTAAAATAGATATGATTTCGTTATTAACACCAGTATTACCAACACTTTGCGATGATGTCAAAAGATTTAATCTAGTTACTAGCTCATTCGGATCGTCATAATAAACTAATTGGGTTTGAGGTAAGACATCTTTATATAAACCACTACCTGTCTTAGGATCAGGTGATGAAGTAAAATTAATCATATCTGTAGACATACGATCTGAAGGTGAAAAACTGCTTGCTGATTGATTAAAATCAAATGGATCATTTTCTTGTGTTATTTTTCTACGTTTAGCGTTTAATAAGCCAAAAGGACTAGAAGGTAAAGTATTGTTAAATGATTTTAAGTTAATTCGTGGAGTTGTATTCTCATTAATTTTATCTATTTCTTCATTAAACTGTTTTTCCTCCATTTTCATTCGATCATACAACGGTTTTACAACAGTCACCCATTTATGATACCTTGAGGTTCTAGGTTTTCCATCTGCTTTTAAATGGACTCCAGAAGTTTTCAAAATATTGTAATAAGATTCTATATCTTCTATAGTTGTTTTTTTTGGTTCCTTCTCACATAATAAAGACCATAAACCTGGTGTGAATTTATAATATTTATTAAGCAGCAGTAATTTACCGTGACTAAAAGTTACAGAATGTTTTCCTATTTTATATGAATCACTATTTTTATCATAATGCATACCATAGGATTTATCATAACGTATTGATTTAGGACGGTTATTTAAAAAATTTTCAAATGGTGAATTTATTTCGTTATCATCATCATCTTCACTAGTGCATGAGGTTTCTGATTTATTTTCTAGTACAGTTGACTGTGTGTTACATATTTCATTTTGTTTTGCATGTGTACTCAATGGTTCAATTATTGGTTTAAATGCCTCACGGAAATAGTTTTCAGAATCTATAACACCACGTTTCATTTCCATTATTTTTCGTTTAATATTTTTTTTTGATGTTATTAAATTTTCCAATAAAACTTTTTGTTTGTTCATTGTAAATAATAAAAGTACTATACCTGTATCGTATGACTGTCGATAACACTATGTAGATAATAACTGTGTGACGGTATATTTATATAGGTATAAATATATAAAATTATTTTATTTTAATGAACGTATGAAACCCACATCTATACCTTCCTTCATTCATTTCCCGAGTTTTATCGATGACCATAAACCCATAATCACTATGATTCCAACATAAATGAGAAATTTTACGAAATTCTGAGAAATCCATATCTGTAGACGAATGATCGTTGAATATATGTCGTAAATTTGTATCATCTTGTTTAAGTATCATTAAGAAGTTTGCGTTATCTCTTACTAGCTGTTTTGATATTTTAGAATATGTCTGTGCTAAATAAAATACAGAGCTAGCACCTGAATGTCTGCCCATGCTAAAGTATTCTCTGATTACGGATTGTGGACCACATATCACATCATCAAAAATGATAATTGAATTTTTTTTGGTTAAGTTTGGTTGTATAACCTTATCAGCGCTTGTAAATATGAAAAAATTAGCACCTTTTATATCATCTATTATTTTTTTCAGTAAGACATATTTTTCCTGATTAGAGGTTTTCGAGTATAAATAAATATTTTCAAATCTTAACCCGTTTGCATGTGTGATCAGATTATACATTATATTTGTTTTTCCTGAGCCACTGGGACCAACTAGTATAGCACGTATAGTATCAGGTAATAACGAACCATGTCTTGATGGTTTTTTTACTACCTGAACATCTACATTTATTACATCTAATTTATCTTTCTGTTCAATCAAATTCATATTATTTTCGTATAAATACTCTAGATTTTTTAAATTTATAACCAGTTATAGATGGCGTGTTCAACTCGTAAGTACAATTCAAACAAGACTGGTAAAGGATTTGTAAACTCCCTTATAAATAGTCTCCCGTTCGAAGCTCATATTTCAGGATATCAGTATTGTGGTCCTGGTACGAAATTAAAAAAGAGACTAGATCGTGGTGATAAAGGAATAAACCCATTGGATGCTGCTTGTCGTGACCACGATATTGTGTATGCAACAAGTAAAAATTTAGACGATAGACATAAAGCTGATAAAGTGTTAGAAAATCGAGCTTGGGAAAGATTTAAAGCAAAAGATACACCTAGAAAAGAGAAATTAGTTGCGTACGCAGTAACAAACGCAATGAAAGCTAAAAGAAAAATAGGTATGGGTTGCAAACGGAAACGTGCTATAAAAACAAATTGTATACTAGCAGCGAAAAAAAAAAGAATCTCAAAAAAAAAGAATGGTGGTAAAAGGTTGATTTTAGTACCGAGACAATCAGGAGGTGCAATTCCCTTAATACCTATATTTGCAGGATTGTCAGCACTTGGTAGTTTGATGTCTGGAGGTGCTAGTGTGTATAATGCGGTTCAAAATTCAAAAAGAAAAAAAGGCAGTGGTTTGAAATCAAACAAGAATAGGTTAAGGAAAAAAAACTGATGATCACGCTACCTGATAGACCGCTTTCGTCTCAAGATATTATAAAATATATCGGAAAGTTGAAAATCAATCATTTCCGTGGTGTCTTTTCACGTGATAACTTACCTAAAAAACCACATACGATTGAATGTGGTATATTAAACTTGGATACATCTTCAGGCGACGGAAGCCATTGGGTAGCGTTTTATAAAAATAAGGACAAAGTTGTATATTTTGATAGCTTTGGTGATTTACCACCACCAATTGAATTACAACATTATTTCAGACAGTTCAAAATAGTATACAACTATTCCAACTATCAAGACTTCAATACATTTAACTGTGGTCATTTATGTCTTGAATTCTTACAATGCATGAATCTATTACATTAAATCTAACTGGAAATTCAACTGTATTGTCGGTAAATTATTTTCCATCTCTAAACGTTTACGAGGATTCAGAAATAGCTTTGTTATCTTTGCAAACGTGCAATTCATTTCCAAATATTATAAATCCAACTAATAACCGGCTGAGAATAAAATCAATTCCTCCAGATAGAATAGCAAAAATTCAATTTTTTGTACCAGCCGAATGCCGTGACATAGAAGATATTAACAAATATATGGTAGAAGAGTTATCTCAAGTTAATAAAGTCTACGGAACAAAGCTGACATTCAGTGTACGTATTGATCCTGTCGATTTTAGAACGTATATAAAATGTAATGGAATACTAAACTTTGAGCATCCGTATAGTATAGCACCTGTTTTTGGGTATAGAAAGAAAGTTTGTGGACCGTTTCATGAAGAACATCGATCGGATAAAGCTGCAAATTTAAACACAATTAATTCTATAAAAGTAATGTGTAATATAGCACATGGGTCATTCAACAACCAACTTCAAAACCATTCGATATATGAGTTTTTCCCAAGTGGGAGAAGAGGAACAAAGGTTGTTCAATCTCCGGTAAACCTTATATATTACAGATTAAACAAAACAGATATTAATTCAATTACTGTTCAGTTAGTTGACCAAAACAATAATCCAATTGACAATTTTAACGAAACGTTAACAGTTGTTCTGCATATTAAACGTCACGGATCTCATCATTAAATTTATATCTTAGATTTTGTAATGTATGAGTCAGTTACTTTAAGTTTAACTGGGAATGCTACCATATTATCTGTAAATTATTTTCCACCTATAAACCTTTACGAGGACTCAGAAATAGCTTTGTTATGTTTACAGTCATTTAATTCGTTTCCAAATATTAATGATAATAATAATAAATTTTCTATACAAGTAGCTGAGAATGAAAACAATAATGATCCTATGATATGTTTTATTACATTGGAAGAGGGTTGTTATGAAATTGAAGATATTAAGCAACGAGTTAAGAAGCAAATAGATGACTATAATAGTAAAAACTTAACCAATTTAACATTCGACATTACAGTTGATCCTAACGATTTCAGATCATATATAAAATGTAATGGGATACTACACTTTGAGCATCCGTATAGTATAGCACCTGTATTCGGTTTTGAAAAACGAGTATATAAGCCACACAATGAAATTCTTCGATCGGAAAAAGCTGTAAATTTAAACACAATTAATTCTATAAAAGTAATGTGTAATATAGCTCAAGGATCATTCAACAACCATCTTCAGAGTCATTCGATTTATGAGTTTTTCCCAAGTGAAAGGACAGGGTTGAAAGTAATTCAGTCACCACCAAATTTAATATATTACAAATTGAATAAAACAAATATTGATTCGATAACCGTTCAGTTAGTTGATCAAGATCATAATCCGATTGATAATTTTGGTGAGGCATTGACAATTGTGTTGCATATTAAACGTTACGGATCTTGAGATGGGTTTAAAATTCAATATAAACCCACTACTTCGGATCAGTACAACTAGTCATAAGACTAAAGTGCTACCAGCAACATCAAATCAAATAAAAAAATTGACGGTGAAGAATAAAAAAATTTTACAAGCTTTGGGTTATCAATTAAAGCAGAATGCCTGAAAGTGATATTTTGGATATAACTTCACAGTACGAAACGGATTCTAAAATTACAAAAATTGAATATCATTCATACGCACCGTATACAACATCATTTAATAATAATGATGAAATACGTATATCGATCCAGCAAACGGATGTCTATCCATATCTACACGAAAGCTTTATTTTTTTGGAAGGAATAATTACTGATGCTACCAAAGTGAAACTAACTAATAACGGTTACTCTTACCTTTTTGAGCAAATACGGTTGGAAATCAATGGGATAGAAGTAGATAGCACGCGTGTTCTTGGAATCACTAGCTCGTTGAAAGGTTACTTATCCGGTACGCCAGACAACTACAATTGCTATGAAAATGCTGGCTGGAATTTTAAAAACGCAACGCAATCAGAAAATGATAAAGGTGAATTTACCGCTTGTATTCCATTAAAATATTGGTTAGGATTGTTTGAAGACTACAAAAGAATATTAGTGAATTCTAGATTGGAATTAATATTAACCCGAAGTCATAGTGATTTAAATGCTTTACAAGTTAAAAGTGGTGCAACTGCCACTGAAGGTAAAGTCACCTTAAATAAAATAGTCTGGAAGGTCCCACATATAACGGTCGATGATGAAGAAAGGTTGAAATTATTGAAACTTATAGAAAAAGAAAAAAGTTTGTTTATCCCTTTTAGATCTTTTGAAACTTTTGAATATCCTGAACTCGGGACCACTAAAAAAGTTGTGTGGAATTTGAAAACTGCTTCAAAATTAGAAAAACCACGATTCGTCGTAATTGGATTACAGAAAGGACGCAAAAATGTGTTATCAAAAGATTGTAGTATATTCGATCATTGTAATCTAACAAACGTTAAAGTATTTCTGAACTCAATAGCTTATCCATACGATAATTTGAATTTAGATTTTTCGAAAAATAATTTCACCTTATTGTATAATATGTATACATCGTTTCAAGAATCGTACTATGAAAAAAGTATTCGTAACCCGATATTGAGTCCTTCTACTTTTGTAGCAAACGCACCAATTATAGTTATCGATACTTCAAAACAGAACGATTCAACCACAGCCTCAGCAGTGGATGTTCAATTGGAAATCGAAGCTTCAGATTCGCTTACAGGTGTAACTGCTTATTGTTTATTAATTCATGATCGTATTGTAGAATATGTACCTTTTACTAGAGAAGTAAGAAAACTTGTGTAAATATATTTTAGAATTAATTTACAATAATAAAAAATCTGTTATTACATAACTTGTGTTCTGTATTTTAAATAATTATTCCATTTTAGTAATAAGGTTTGTTGAGAAAAAAACCATTTAGCATGTACACTGTAAATATTTGGACAAAACTGACTTTGAGTGTGCAAACTCTTCATAATTTTTACACGGTAAAATTATTGTGTCCAAGGGGGACATCCTCCCTTGAACGGTGTGAAATTACCGTGTAAAAAGTGTACAAACTCTTCATAATTTTTACACGGTAAAATTATTGTGTCCAAGGGGGACATCCTCCCTTGAACGGTGTGAAATTACCGTGTAAAAAGTGTACAAATTCTTCATAATTTTTACACGGTAAAATTATTGTGTCCAAGGGGGACATCCTCCCTTGAACGGTGTGAAATTACCGTGGTGACATAAAAAGTAGACTGTGAACATACAAATGTATACTACTAATGTATGTAATAATATTTCTAATAAAAATATGCTATAATAATAATATGTACATATAATAAATGGCTGTACATGTGTGCATTTATTTTTTAAAAAAATCAGATATTTTTGATTGTTTGCAACTGCTTGAGTTTACCTTATCAATAGTATTGTCCAGATTTAAAATGCTAGAAAACACATTGTCGTCAATATCATGTCTCTGTAAGTAACTTAAGACGGCGCGAAGACCTAATTTGGCTTCCTTCGAGTTTACGATGGGGTCTTCAGGAGATTCTTCTTCGTCATTTTCTTCGTCATAACCTTCTTCGTTATTAAAACTGGCAAAAATCGCATCGTCTGTAAGAGACCCACAGACAGCCAAATCATCGTCGATAGCAACATAATCTTCAAACGTCAATTGATCGTTTAGAACAGTCGATAATGTGTTATGTTGAGTGTCAACTTCTAAAGTGATAGGGAATTCTTCTTCTTCATTATCAATAGTTTTCACAAATCCACATTTTCTAAAGCAGTTTTGAATTGTTTGTGTAGTCACATTGTTCCAAGCTTTGTGGCTGATTATTATAGCAGTCAAAACGGTTACTTTCCTAACCTAACCTAACTTGAGTGTACTATCGCATGATAATCATCAGAAAAACTTCGTAATCTATTATGTGGTAATAGCAACATACTTATTTTTATATATTTTTCATAGAGTTATACACTAGAGACATGTATCTTATCTTAATTAAAATAAAAAATTCGTAATAGAAAGCTCCAAATTTATAAAAATTCGTTACATCGCGAGAGTATTGATCAAAAACGCTTCGCTACATCGAGGGGACCAAAATACATTACATTTGTTCGTTATACCGCGATATTTTCAAGGGACCGGTAGTTTTATTCGTTATATCAAGATTTTCGTTATATCGAATTTCGTTATATCGCGAGTTGACTGTATTAGCTGAACATGATTAAACATATTTATTATTTGATTTTATGCTGTGTAAAAAATGTTAATATAAATATTCAGTGAAAATATCATGTGTTCACGGTCATTTGTTTTAAGTCACCAAAAACCAAAACCGATTTTGTTAAAAACTGATTTAGCGTAAACATTCCGTTTTCCCTTTATTTTTTTTATTTTATCCGGTGCTGTTAAAAATTATTGGAATTTTGAATTTTAACTTCCCGATTAAAATTCACTTTTTTATCAGCAAAAATACTGAAGTTCAAAATCTAAGTATTATTTCGACAACTTATCGTGTAAACGACACAAAAAAAAACACATAATATCATCCTTGCAAAATCCAATACGTTCCCTCAACTTAGAAACTAAAAACATGTGTTGTTAAAGATAGCGTATATTTTTAAACATATTATTATGACTATATTACACAGTATATATTGGTTTCTTGTCTTGTAATATATTATCGGTACTTACCTATACCTATGTAGATGATTTAATTAATACTTTAAAACGTTTACATAAAGGTCCATCGCTATATAGTTACACATATAGATTGATATTGTATCATAATATCTATCAGTATGACTATTCGTTTCTATGTAAACCAAAGTGTTTACAGGATTATGTAAAAAAATATAATTGCCGAACGTCAACTGCAGTATTTACGAAGATAATATCATACCTACTGCACATACATGTTATTTTGATCCTTCAGTTTTAGGTATTATCTAATTAGGTATATTGAGTAAATAGTTTTAACATAATATATAATTTTTTAACCTTAATAGTATCATGAACGGTAAGTAAATACATACAATATTTAACAACTGTACATAGTTTTGACTGAAACAAAATTATGCACACTGTAGAACTCATTAAGAAAAACGACGGAGAAGACTCATACAGACGTAGGCTGACCCGACAAGTTTCTATGCACACTCTAAATGGCTTCAACGAACTCCGGCTGAACGTCAAACTCTGCGATGCGTCATTGATACTTGATAGCGGTGAAATATTTCCGATACATCGATCAGTGTTGAGCGGTTCAAGTGATTACTTTAGGTCAGTACACGCAGTCTGTGACCCACTTGATAGGCACCTTATTTATACTAGACTCCAGTACTGAATTACAAGAAAAGATCGCTAGAATAAAACATTGCCTTTATTTTCATTAGTTCATAAAATATTTGTTGATACTTTTTTTATAATATAGTCTGATTTGCAATAATTTTTCAATATTAACTCCAAATGATATGCCTATTTGTATTAAAAACTTGATTTTTCAAATGAATGTCGAACACACTTCAACGCTTCGTATTGTTATTAATAGCTATGGTTCTGAATTTGAAATATTTCAAAATTCAAAATTTCACTCTTCTTGAAATTATGAAAAATATTTTCTCTTCTTTTAAACGTGTTAGGTTATAGATGATTAGAAATAATTTATTAATTACACACTTAGAAATAAAGAGAAACATATTATTTTCGTTTATTTATTATTTCATATTTGTATATTCTATAAATAGGTAGTGCTGAAAAATATTCCTTGTATTATTTTTAGAGTAAAAAATATTGTTGTATGTGGACCGTCAGTGATTCAAAAGATAATGGTTTGAAATAAAGTTAAAGTCAATTTCAACCAGTAAATGAAATAATAGTGTATATTTTCAGTAATTATTAGGTGTACAAAAGTTGTATATGTGTGTGAATGTGACTGAGTGATGTGATTATGTGATTATCTGGACTCTTTCATTTAATACTTAGATCATATTTTGTATATTGTAGGTCACGATTCACGACTGTTATAAGAGTGGTTTATCTATATATACATTGTGAATATAATATAATATAATTATAATATAGTATACAATGCATTCGCAGAGCCATGGCTCTCAACAATATGTTATGATGTTGAGTTGGTTTATGAGTTTGTAACTTAAGAGTTAAAAGGCAATGTTTAAATTTGTTATATTATAGATTTGTTAAACAACTTATAAATTATATGTAAATATGTTACATATTTTCTTTGTTTCATACAACAAACAAAATTTTAAAAATTTTGACGACTATAAACTTTTAGATATAATATACATTTTATTTTTATTTTTCATGGAAATTAAATATTTCATGAAATTTTAAAACCTTAGATATTAAACAAACTCTAAATTTCGTAGGTAACTACCTATAATATACCTTTGAAATAGTCGGGTAGTTAATAGTGTATGTAATAATGAATACTCTACAGTAATATCTGTAGGTAGGCACTTGTCGTAATAACTAGCTACTCATTTAATTACAATGGCTAATATTTTGGTTAAGGTTACTTAGTAAAGTCACCAGTAAGGTTATTTCTTGAAATATTTCAATGAAATATCGAAAACAATATTTTTATGATATTTTTCATTTATCACCTATAACTAACTAGATGTATTTACTGTACTTTCTGTTTTCTACTATAGTTTTAAATTAAAATTTGTTTTTTTTCATCTTTCATTAATATTATAAAATATTTCAAAAAATAAATAAATTTCATAATATTTCAGAACTTTAAAAGTAAGTTATTTCATGTAGACATTATAGTATTGTTGTACAATGAGTTCAAAGTTCAGTTTTTATAATAATATCCAATAATTTGTCTGAAAAATTGTTAATTTTTCAGTTAAATATTGTAGATACCTACCTACCTATTTAATATTTTCATCATTATAATTGAATTAAAACTAAAAAAAAAAAACTCTTATACTAATGGTAGCATTAATTATCAATAATCAATGTTTTATACTAAAATATTATAGTACCTACTCAGTGATGATACAAAATGTATAGAACTATAATTAGCAATAAGGTAGGTAATATTTAGTAATTAAATAATTAATAATATTAAGTTTTTTTAAAAATAATTTTACTTCTTTTGAATTATTTCATTTTTTATGGTTGACAAGATTTGGCTATGAAAGGCTTTTTTTACTGGTGTCTGTAACTTATACGATTTTTATCACGTTTCAGAAACATGGTTGAAGAAGTCCTATTGATATTATAGCGTATATAGATATACTCACTACTGCTAATATTATTTTTAAGAATAATTTCCTTCTGTAGTAGACAAAAACCTAAATGTTTTTTTTTTGTACTTTCATTATTATTTCATACATAATATTAAGGTATTATAGAATATTAGCATGAATACATTATTATGTTTTGTTAATGTACACTCCAATTGCTTATTTAAGGCAATAATTAACATAAAAATGTAATATTTTAAACGTGTATTGTACTTGACATGTTTTTTAGAATACTTTTCACCACTACATTGCACGAAGGAGAATACACGAAAATACATCTGAAATCAATTGAAAGTACTACGATGGAATTCATTTTACAGTATATTTACATGAGACAAATTGACATAAACTATGACAACGTAATGGATATCATGCGGACAGCTGACTATTTGTGCATAGACGGCTTGGTGCAACTTTGTCATGAATTTGTCGTCGAATGTCTGGGACCTGACAATTGTGTAACCGTGTTGCAATTTGCTGAGTATGTGTACCTAGTAACTAAAAAAATCAAATACATCACTAAAATCCCATGGAAATATTTGATATTTATATTAATAGGTACCCACCAATAACATATTCTATATAATAATAATATGTCATCCGGCAGTTACTATTATTTTGAAGAGTTGACGAATGCGGCGTACAAATATATCATCAAAGAATTTATGACCATTGCAGAACAAGGTGACGAGCTGATGAAACTCCGACAAGAAGAATTCAAACAAATAATCAAAGATAACCAGTTGAACGTCAAACGGGAGGAGTGTGTCTGGGACGTGCTGCTGAAATGGGTGGACAAGGACCCTGAAAATCGAAAAAACGATTTGTTGTTTCTGCTGCCTAAAGTCCGTTTTGGCCTCATGGACTCTAAATATTTCATCAAAAACGTAATGATAATACTATGCTTTACTTTTTACATGGTGGTCATACTGGTCCGTTATTCTTATATACCAAAATATTTTTGTTTACTGTTTCCGTTAAAAAAATTTAAAATATTAATTTCAATTTCGTTTATGCATATAGTATGCCAAGTAATACTACATGCTTTAGTTCTTTAATTTTTTTAAATAATTGCGAATACCTGTTAACTTAACAAAACGATAATTAATTATAATATTATTATATTATATACCTATGATTTTCATGAAATACAAGAGTTAATAAACCTTTATTTACTATATTATAATAATAATTTTATTTGTACTTTTATCTACCTATATAATTCGTTAAAACCTATTTTTGTGCTATTATAAATGGTTTCCAAACAATATTTAGAAGAAATGTTTTTCAATAGGTTTTTTTCGTTTTTGAGGAAACAAGCTATGGTTTTGTAACTGGAAATAAGGGCGATTCTCGTCTCCCCAATCCGTCCTATTACAATTATGGTGTATTAATTAATAATAATCACGTGGCAAATCGTTCATACCTAATATTATTGCAGGTCAAGGACCACCATTACATACAAAACCGGGATGATTGTAGGCCTTACATAATCGAGACCCTGAAGTTCATGTACGATCTACAGCTGACGTCGAGTGTAACTGATTCGATAGCGCCGACGCTCGCACGTCCCAGGTATCCGTCCGAAGTTCTGTTCGCCATTGGCGGATGGAGTGGTGGCAGCCCGACTGCGATTATCGAAACGTATGACACAAAGTCTGACCGATGGACGAGGATATTCGAAGAAGACCCGCAAGGGCCGAGAGCGTACCATGGCACGATCGTCATAAATCAGTACATCTACGTAATCGGAGGTTTTGATGGGTTGGAGTATTTCAACTCTTGTAGGAAGTTCAACACGATCACAAAAACGTGGGAGGAAGTAGCACCTATGAACTGTAAAAGGTATAGTTACGTTACTGTATAAAACTCGTAGAACTAGTCAGATCGTTCGCCATTTTTCGCATTTAACCTGCAAATGAGTTTGTATGTTTGCGCCGCGCTAGAATTTGTCAACCGATGAAATAGGGACAGCGAGTGACTATAGTAAATATCCAGCATTTAACGTGGACATTATGTATACAATTATTACTTATGACCAAGACGGACTCTAGTTCACTATAATAGTTTAATATAATTTTATATTATATACAATTTTAAAATATACTTTGTAATATGTCCTATAAAACGTATAATAATACGCTTATAAAACATCTAATTATGCTACAAAGTATCGAAATATACATTTAAGTCTAAAATATCAAATAATATGCATTAAAACTGTTAAAAACATAAAATAAATATAAAACATTTTATTTTATGTGTCAGTGTCTGTTACAACGTTCCGTCATACTCTATAATATTAAAATAAAATTTAACACATTCATTACAGTGACTTAGACACTTAATGTACTGCAGAGCGTTACCCAGTTGTTGCCCACTTTATTTACATTTATATTAAATCATATATTTTATACATGGACAAATAAATTATATAAAACAAAATTGTGTACATCAAAAACATTAGTTATATTAATTATGTCTACCTATATCATTGTTGATGATTATTTACCAACGTAGATGTTATGTCAGCGTTGTGTTGTTAGACGACATTATTTACGCGATAGGTGGATTCGATGGACATCACCGGCTGGGCTCCGCAGAAAAATATAATTTTGAACGAAACCAGTGGACGATGATAGCACCAATGACTTCTCAGAGGAGTGACGCCTGTGCAGCTGTGTTGAATGGTGAGTTTAACGTCTCAAGAATCTAACTAAATCGCATGTGATCATTGGTAGTGGATCTTATAAATATATATATATTAGATATATATATAGGGGAACACTGGGCAGGATGAGACACTTAATTTCAATGTTGAATTTTTCAGAAAAATTCTGAATATATGTACCAACTATAATTCAATGTCCCATTGTTTTATGATTATTCACTTTAAAATATGTTAACAATATTATTGCAATCAAAATAATTATAAAAAAAGAAAACTGAATTAGTCCCATCTATCTACACCACGGGGAAGATGAGACGGATAAATGCGTAATAGATATATTTTTTTCAAATATATCAACAAAGGAACTTATTTATAAGAATTTTACAAAAAAACACATACATTTTAACGAACATATTTTATTTTAAAGCCAGACTATGGTAATATTTTAACAGAATTCCACATGATTTGTCTCATTATGCTCCAGACAGACTAATTATGTTCAATTTAACTTAAATTATTAAACATTTAATCAATATTTAAGAACAATAATATATAATACTAAACTACAGAAATGTATAAATATCTTTTTAAAGTATGCGTTTAGAATTAAAAAATTATTCTTGAATTAAAATAGCGTGAAACTTTTAAAAAAATAAGTAATTTTGTGACGTAAATAAAAAAAACACTGATATCGTGCCATATCAAGTTATCATACAATTATAATCAACAATCATCTAACTTGCCTCCATAAAATATTCTAAAGAGGTTTCAAATATATGACAATTAATAATGATGGAGAAACAACGCTGTCAAATCTTACCTAGTATACTCATATTGCCCCATATTCTCCTACAATATTACTAGCTGAGCCGTGCACAATTTGGTGTGGCCGTTTTGGTGGGAAGCTATTTTGGCGTGAAACCATTTGGGCGTAGTTAAAGACTTTTTATTTTATTAAAATTATTATTTATTTTATTTAAAGAACTCAAAAATTAAGAAAAATGAAATGAATTAAAAAATACAATTGACAGCTGATAATACAGCTGAAAAACTTACTAAAAAAACATTATTGTTGTAAAGAAATATTATGTGCTACACCTCTTAAATTTGTTAAAATGTCTCGTCGTGTGTCCTGAGCTTTACACTCAGTTTTATTTTGGCAACGCCAAAAACGGCGTTTTTCAACACTACTTAATGCATCAAATAAATACCTTTAACCGTTAATCACTAAGACATCTCGTTCGTGTGTAGATTCAATTAATTTCGACATTATAAATAAATATGTAACTCACAAATTATTAAAATGTACATGAAGTAAACTAAAAATAGTATACATATAGTAAGAATATAAAGACCAGATTTATTTATTTATGTTATACGACCTATTACGTGTATTTAATTTTAATTGAACGTTATAATGTACATGTATTGGCTATACGTCCCGCCGTACAACGAATTGTATTAAAATACGACACACAAACTATGTATTCTAACAGGTAACTCACACAAAATTGTGGTGTAATATCGTTATAAATTTAAAAGTATTGACAACTCCTCTCATCTGAACATCATCTTGGAATAGCTAAAGGTTAACTATATCATAAGTATTCTTATACAAATGTTAAATGTTCAGTTATTACTAATTTG